>NC_066554.1:7566691-7601691 GCF_024679095.1 Eriocheir sinensis
GCCTTGGGAAGCGACACAAGGTATTTACGTTGGGAAAGAGAAGACGACAAGGGGATATGATACAGGTCTTCAGGGACTGAATAAGTTTAGTAACGTTGATCTTTACATTTTTTTAGGTTCGAAAGAACTATAAATTATGGTTTTCCAGTTTCAGTGAAGCAGTGCAGGGCAGGACACACATCGTCAAGAGTTATGTGCCAGAGGAACAACCTCATTAATCGTTAGTGTTTAGCTACAGGAGTAATCTGAACGTTCCCGCACGTACGCACAGAAAGTGATTGGATTTCCTCTGCGGGTCACTGAAGTGCTTGATGAACTGATTAAAATCACTATTTTACGGCCTAGTTATTAGTCAACAGGTTTTCTGTTGCCTGATTTTCCACGTGTTCATATTTCCTCTTCCTCCTGCATCCCCTCCTCCTCATCGTCCTTGTCCTCGTCGACTTTCTCTTCTTCCTTCCTCTAAATCTCTTCCTCCCACCACTCCTAATACTCTTTTTCCTTCTCCTCCATTTTTCGTATTCTTCTCTTATTTCTAATCATCATCATACACTTCATCTTCCTTCTCCTCCTCCTACCCAACTCTTTTCCTTTCTCCCTCTCCCCACCTTGGCTTCTTTTTTCCCTATGACCAACAAACTCTCTTACCTTCCCCCCCCCCTCTTGCACTCTCACTCTCCTTCCTTCCTCGACGCTGAAACACACCCTTCCTATTGCCAACTAAGCGACTCTGTAACTCAAACACTCCCGCTCTCGTCCCGGCTGTGAAAGAAGGAACTCAAAGAAACGCGGGAAAGTACTGGGAGTGGACCAACCTGACTTGATGGAATAAGATGGGATGGGATGGGACTGGATGGCAAGGGATGGGAGGGAACAGGGTACCATTGGATAGACTTCTATGGAATGGGATGGGTAGGGATGGGAAAGGATATGATTGGGTGGGAGGTGATAGTATGGGGTGGGAAGAGATGTTATGGGATGGGATAGGAAAGGATGGGATGTTATGTAATGTGATAGGATGGGAAGGGATGAGCTGTAATGTTATGTAATGTAATGGGATGGGATGGGATGATGTGTAATGTGATGGGATGGGAAGGGATGTGATGTATTGTGAGAGAATGCGATGTGATGTTATGTGATGGGAGGTGATGTAATGTTATGCTATGTGATGAGATGGGAAGGGATGGGCTGGGATGTGATGGGGTATAGTGGGATTGGGTAGGATGGGGTTTAGCGGGATGGGATGGGATGGGAAGGTTTGAAATGGGAAGGGATGGGCTGAGCTGGGCTAGGATAGGACTGGATGGCACGGAATGGGATAGGAAGGGATGTGATGAAACGGGACGGAATTTGATGTGACGGGATTGGATGAGATGGGATTGGATGAGATGGGATTGGATGGGATGGGGTACAGATGCAGGAAGCAGCAGGGCACGTCGCTTTTGCCTTTGATTTATGCATTTGAATAAGTGGGCGTGGCTCTCCTCTTTCCCTGTCTGTCTGTCTCTCAATCCTTCTGTCTCTCGTCTCTAACCATTATCCACTATCCCTATATCCACTCCTCCGTCCTGCCCCCTTCCTGCATCCTTTCATCTATCCATCTGTCTTTTCCTTCCCTTTATTTAACTCCTTTTCCCTCCTTTCCTCCGTCTCTCCGTCCTTCACTCCCTACCGCCCTGCCACCTCCCCGTCTTCATTCATCTACTTTCTATGCCTCTCTCCAATCTTCCCTACCTTCCTCCCTCATTGCCTCCATCCATCCCTTCAATTCTTTTCCTTGTATCCCTCCTTCCTCATCTGTGCCTCTCTCCATCCTTCCTTCCACTTCCCTATCCCTTCTCTCCCTTCAGCCACTTCCCTGAATCTCTCTACTCATCTGCCCTCTCTCTCCCTCCCTTGATCCCACCCTCTTTCCTCTCCGCTTTCCTCCCTAATTCCCTCCGTCCTCTCATTCCTCTGTCCTATCTTGCCTCCCTCCGCCCACTTTACTGTTCTCCTCTCCCTCCCTTCTCTCCTTCCTGTTTGTCCATCCTTCTCTTCACTCCTCTCTCCCTACCCCTCCTCCCTCACTCCGCCCCCCCCCGCCCCCCCGACGTTCACTTCCCTGCATGTTTCCGGGCCTTGAAAAATTCTCCGCCGGTCTATAACTTCCAGTGGTGCGCTTTGTTCTGCTTCTTTTTCTCTCTCCCTCTATTTATTTTTTCTCTCCGTGTGTCTTTTCTCTCTCTCTCTCTCTCTCTCTCTCTCTCTCTCTCTCTCTCTCTCTCTCTCTCTCTCTCTCTCTCTCTCTCTCTCTCTCTCTCTCTCTCTCTCTCTCTCTCTTTTTTCTGTGGTGCTTTGCTTAGGTTGAAAGCCTTTGAGCGGGTCTATCCTACAGCGAGTGTGTTTGTTTGTGTTTGTGTGTGTGTGTGTGTGTGTGTGTGTGTGTGTGTGTGTGTGTGTGTGTGTGTGTGTGTGTGTGTGTGTCTCTCTCTCTCTCTCTCTCTCTCTCTCTCTCTCTCTCTCTCTCTCTCTCTCTCTCTCTCTCTCTCTCTCTCTCTCTCTCTCTCTCTCTCTCTCTCTCTCTCTCTCTTATTTTACTGTTTCACTATCAAACATTACATCGTTTTATTATGCTTATGACCTGGACACCGTATATTGCATGACTCCTCTTTCTCCTCCTCCTCCTCCTCCTCCTCCTCCTCCTCTTGGCTTCCTTTCTTCTTCTCTTTGCGCCTTTCCGTTGATGGTTATATGAAGTTTTTGGCTTCATTGCCAAATTTTGTGTTTAGTTCTGTTTACCGGAAGAGAGAGAGAGAGAGAGAGAGAGAGAGTAAAAACTGACATTCCACGCATTCTGACCTCATTCACACGTGACATAGTTCTTGTGTAATCATTCGCTACCCTAAAATCAACCTAAAAAAACATCCTTGACTAATCTTTCTTTACTTCCTCATACAAGTGCACAGCGACCCCTTCCCCCCAAACCCCTCCACACACACACACACATACTCTCTCCCCCACACTCCCCTAGACATTCCCTCCACTCCCTCTCCCTCCCACTCATTCCCCTCCACCCACACCCCCTCCCACACCCCTATCCCACACACTTCCCACACAGTCACGTCCCATCTCATAAACAGAAATCTCACACGTCACAACCTTTTAACTTAGCATTTCGCAGTTAATCGTCTTTTTCGTCTTTTTTTTTTTTGCCTGCGCGGCCGTGAACTTCAGTCTAGTATAATATTAATAAATGTATCATGCTAACCACCTCTCCCTTCGCTGTGTCTTGTTTTTTTTCCTCTTTTTGTTTAGTTGTCCATCTCCTGTTGTTTTGTTCCTCTTCTCTTTTTCTTTAAGTTGTCCGTGTCTCTTGTCTTGTTCCTCTCCTCTTTTCTTCTTTAGTTATCCATCTCTTGTCTTGTTTCTCTTCTCTTTTGCTTAAGTTGTCCATTTTTTCTTCCTATTCGTCGGCAGGATATCGTCAACCTTTGCTTGCTTCCTAATCCAAAAGTCTCGCTTCCACTCGTATTCGTATCCTGTCTTAACCTTTCTCGCAACCTTTTTCTCTTTTTTTCATTCAACTTTTCGAAGCTCCTCTATCGATCATTCATGTGAGCCGTAATTGCCACTCTGATACAAGGTCTTTTTTCTTCTACTTCCCTCACGTTTTCTTCACAGCAAAAAACGGATCTCTCTATTACTAAAGCCTTCACCGTTCCTCTTTATTATTCTCTCCTCACCTTTTCTCTTCGTAACTTCTGTATTGATAATTTATGTGTGCCCTGATATAAGCTCTCTATTTGCTTCCCTCACCTTCTATTGACAGTAATCGTATCTCTCTATTACTCAACACTCAACACTCATTCTTCTTTTCTGATCACTCGCGTGCTGCAGGATTGGAACTCTGATACATGTGGTCTTTATTGCACATTATTTAGTATTTCCCCCACCTTTCCTTCTTTACACTATAAGCATGTTTCCCTGTTATTTACCACTCCTCTGAACTGACTCCTCTGCTGTAAAAACAACAACAACAACTCCGCAACAGCTCTTTATTGGTGAGTCAAGTGAACCGTGAATGTAGCTCCTTTTTACGCGTTCTTTACTCTGCTTTGGATATGATAGAGAGCGGAGGTTAGGTACGTTGAGGAGAGTAGCATCGAAACGCCTCTGGAATCGAGTTAGATCGTGTTTTTGGCCTAACTTCTTTGTGGGTGAAGCGTGTTGTGGGAGTGTTTTCTTTAATATCTTTTCTTTAGTCCTTTGTTTGTATGGCTTGCCGTAAATAGTGAGTTATGTTTAGCGTGTGAGTACGATTATAGCTTTTGCACTGGCAGGGATCAAAGTAGGTTGGAAGTAAGTTGAAAGAAAGTTGAAATTAGGTGAAGCGAATGGAAGAAATAGATCTCAGCCACGCTTAAGGTTATAGGGCGCAAGGGTTGAGTGTAGTGGTGTAATGATTGGCGTTATGTGTGCTTTGTCAACTGGTGGGATGGGGGAAGGGGGAGAAGAGTTGAGGGAAAGGGGATTGAGGTGAGGGAGGTAAGGCGAGCGGGTGTATTGAGTGGAGTGTAGAATAGTTATGTGTGGGGGGGAGAGAAGAGTTAAGGGAAAGGGGATTGAGGTGAGGGAGGTAAGGAGACCGGGTGTATTGAGTGGAGTGTAGTTATGTGTGGGGTTGCGATCTGTACGGAGAGGTGGGAAGAGATGAGTTGAGGTGAGGTGAGGCAGGCAAGAATGGTGGATGCACTGAGTGGCTTGTTGAGTAGTTAGGTGTGCGTTATGATCTGCTACGGGGAGGTAAGAAGAGTTGAGTTGAGTTGATGTGGAAGACGGCATTTTTTATTTATCTTTATTTTATTTTTTACAGCAGAGGAGACAGTGCAAGGGCGTAAAAAAAAAAGAAAACATTAATGAAAAAAAAGCACGCTACTTACTGCTCCTAAATAGAGCAGAGTGGCCAAAAAGACAAATCAATTTCGGGAGGAGAGGTGTTGATACCCTCCTCTTGAAATGCTATCTCTCTACATTTCCTGTGTCTGGTTCCTCTCTTCTTTTGTTTTAATTGTCCATCCTCTGTCAGTTCTCCGTATGGTATTATGACCGCGCAAGTCCTTTTCTTCTTCCTAACGGTTGCCGGAGGTCTTCAGCCTTTGCTTGCTCTCTCTAATCCATAATTCTCGCTTCCTCTCGTATTCTTATCCTATTCTAATCTTACTCCTAACCTTTCTCTTCCTTTCTTTTATGCAACACATATATCGCAACCTCTCCATCGATCATTCATGTCAGCCGTGATTGCAGCCCTGGTATAAGCTCCCTTTTTGTACTTTAATCACATTTTCTTCACAGCATAAGCGTATCTCTCTATTACCCAAACCTTTAAAATTCCTCGTCATTATCCTATCCTCATCTTCTCTTTCTTCAACATCGTACGTTTCGGAACTTCTCTATTGATAACTTATGTAAGCCGTGATATAAGCTGTCTTTTTCACTTCTCTCATCCTCTCTTCACAACATAAGCGTATCTCTATTTCTAAACCCCTAAACATTCCGCTGTATTATCCTCTCCTCACCTGTTTTTCTTTTATTCAACACTTCGTAACTTCTCTATTGATTATTATGGGCTGTGTGTATTATCACCGCACAGTGAAAAGAACAGCGGATCATAGCCACGCATAACGTTATAGGGCGCGAGGATTGAGTGAGGTGGGAGTATTGGATAGCGTGCGGCGTCGTTGTGTGTGTGCGTTGTGATTTGGTACAGGGAGATGAAAAGAGAAGAGTTAAGGTAAGGTGAATTGAGGTTAGGCAGGTAAGGGTAGCGGGTGAATTGAGTGCCGTGTAGTGGTGATTAGAATTGAGTTGTGGTCTGGTAAGGGAAGGTGGGAAGAGATGAATTTTGGTGAGGTGAAATGAGGGAGTCATGTAAAGGTACTGAGCTTATTGAATGGTGTGTACAGTTAGATGTATTGTGATCTGATACGTGGAGTTAAGAGAGATGTGTTGATGTGAAGTAGGGTGAGGTAGCGTCAAGGGGGAAGTACAATTATAGCCACAAACACGAGTATCTGACACGTTCTGACCCTTGAAACAATTGTATATAGAAATCAAATAGCGAGTGCCTGCGAGGGGGAAGGGTCAAAGCAGGATGAAATTAGTCTTTTGTTAATGTTGTTTCCCTCTTAGTGTAATTTTAATGCCCTGGAAATGCCGACTATTTTACCCCTCACAGCGAGCAGGCAATGTTAGTAATGAGTAAAGATAATTTTGTTCCGGCCAGCAGCAGCGAATGGAGTTTTTACGCGGCATATTTTTCCCTAGATATCCATTTAATTTCACTAACACAGCGGCCAAAAGAACAACATTGTCACCGGATGATATGGAAACTTTTAACTGCAAACTAAATTTCATAATCTTTTTTTGGGGGTGGGCCTCTTTTCCATTCTTTTTACTGCAGCAACATTTTTTTCTGCCATCTCTTTATTTTTCAACTCTCGGTCCGTTTCCTTTACCCTAAAAAAAAGAAAGGTTGAATCCCGCCCAGCATGACCTAATAAATAATGTAATCTTTGCCGGCTGGAATTATTTGTGCGTCAGCTAAATTATACGGTAGGACCCGCCCGGGGCTGATAAGTTACAATGCTGGCTTTAAGGTTACTTGGGCCTTTGCTGCGAATTGTGTTGTATGTTGTTCCTTATGCATTGTGTGTGTTGTTGTGTTCAGTGTGTTGCCGATTGAAGGATATACTGTGTGTGTGGGAAGGTTATGTTTTTTTTTTTTTTTTTTTTGCAGTAAAGGAAGCAGCTCAAAGGGCAAAAAAAAACCCCACATATATAATACCAAAAAAAGTCCACTAAGCTCTGCACCTATAAAAGAGAGTAGAGTAGCCAAAAGAGAGGTCAATTTCGGGTGTATTGTTTAATGTTTATGAGAGAATGAATTTAACCTTCTATACGTGTTTTTTGTTGTTCTAGTTCATGTTATTATTATTATTATCATTGAGAGAAGAAACAGGTAGAGAGGAAAGAGTTCAGACACTATACGTTGCCTGTTCATCAGCCCCTAAACACCTGAGACACCGAGAAAGAGTAAATGGAAGTGGAAACAATGAGAGGGAATGAGAAATGCTGTGTAATCTACGTTCTAAGAGTTCAGTGTTTTTGTATTATATGTTTTGCGTCAATGTGTGTGTGTTAACTCCCTGGATGCGAATTTCCTACAGTCAGACCTCACCAAGCTACAGGAATGGAGCAAAAAGTGGTTGTTACAATTCAATGAAGAAAAATGTAAAGTCCTGCACCATGAGAGGGGATATCCAGCATACCAATACCACATGGGAAACACTCCACTATCCACCACAGAGGCAGATAAAGACCTGGGACTATGTAACCAGGGTACCAGGGAAGGCCAAATCCGTGCCAATTGCAGCGGACTGGTTAAGGAGGGAGGGAAGTGTTGAGGGAGGCCGAGAATTGTGTTTATAGAAACGACATTCATTCACGACATTCTCCGACCGAAGATGGCCTCTCTTCTGGCCTCTCGCTCTTTATTCTTCTGTCCCAGCGGTGGAAGTTTCGAGGCAGACGTGATTGTTCTCAGAGGGATCAGAGTAACCTTCTGTTTGTGTTCGCTTTTGCTGTGATGTTGTGTAATTTGCGTAAGTTTATCATTGCTTTTGTGTCCTGTAATTTGCGTAAGGAAGGAGGGTTCTTGTTTTTAGGATTTGCGTTTTTTTTGTTTGTTTTTGCCCTGGAGCTGCCTTCCTTGCCGTAAAAATAAACCTGTTCGTGTTTTTGTGGCTCTAGTAAGTCGAGTTTATGTTATGTAATTTGTATTAGGCGTTCACTGTTTTGTATTGTATCATTTTTGACCCAGCGGCGGACGTTTCAAGGGAGACGGGATTCATTTTAGAAGGATGAGCTTAACCGTCTGTTCTCATGTTTCTCTTGGTCTAGTTTATCTTGTGTAATTTGTATTAGGCGTTCACTGTTTCGTATTGTATGATTTTTGACCCAGTGGTGGACGCTTCGAGGGAGACGATATTCATTTTAGAAGGATGAGACTAACCTTCTGCTCTCATGTTTCTCTCGGTCTAGTTTATGTTGTGTAATTTGTGTTAGTCTGTCATTGCTTTTGTGGTCTTTGATTTGTTTTAAAGATGAGCTTAACCTTCCGTTCGTGTTTTTGTGGCTCCAGCTTATGTTGTGTAATTTGTGTTAGTCTACCATTGCTTTTGTATTTAATGAGTTGCCTAAGGAGGGAGTGTTGTTTTAAGGACGAGATTAACCTTCTGTTCGTGTTGTGGCTCTGTGTTGCGTAATCTGTTAAGCGTTTAGTCTTTTGTACTGTATATTTCGCCTCCGTGCTGGGAGTGTTGAGAGAGGCTTCGGATTGTTTCATTTTTGAGGGATGGGATTAACCTTTTGCCTGTGTTTTATTCCCTGCGGATTGTGACTTTACTTTACTGTGTGTTGGGTATTGCGTGTTGTGGGTCAGAGGTCATAGCGTGAAGGGAGAACGATGTATTTACAGAGGTATAGCATTAACATCTCATTATTGCTTTATACCATTCTGCTGTGGTCTGCGTTTACATTGTTTACAGAGGTTTAAAGAGAGAGAGAGTAGGGAGTGATTGTAGGACTACAGACATGCGATTACCATACAGAGAAGGCCCTCACAGAACAATGGATAGAAATGGCTGGAAATGATATACGATAGAAGAGAGATAGAAGTTTAAATAAAGGAGGGGGAGGGGGGGATACTTGGACGAGAAACCGAAGACCACCACATACAAAAAACTCCCAAACAAGACAATGAATAGAAATGAATAGAAATTAAGTAAGAGAATGAATAAAAGTAGAATATAATAGAAACAATAGTAGAAATAAAATAAAAATATATAAATAACAGAATATATATTAGAGAAGATAATTAAGAGAAGAGAAATCAAAATAAAATAAAATATAAATAATAGAGGAGAAATTTAAATGTCACTGGTACGTGGAATATTCGAGGCCTCCCCATAATGCTGAGTTCGTGAGTCCCCACAACTTTTAATCCACCTCTGTGTTTGTTATTCATCATGTAATTCACCACGGCCTGATCACGTTCTGAGCTCGCGACCACCAGCCAGTAACTACCCTTCCCGAATGAGCTTTGCGTTAGGCCCACGTTGTATGTTTTAGATCAGACGTTATAGGGTAAGAGAAAGGCTACGTTGTGTTTATAGAGGGATGGTATTATGGCGCAGTCTTTTGTGTATTATCTCTGGCTCTGGAATTTTAGGTTGTATTTTTTAATCATCCCTTTTTTTACAGTAAATAAATAATAGATAATGAATAATAAATGCTGGTGAAGAGAAAGAAGGTTGAGAATGAAGAGAAGGAAAGGGGTTTGAGGAGGAAGTTAGAGAGGGAGAAGGGGAAGAAGGTAGAGGAAGGAGAGAAAGAAAGGGTTTTGTGAAGGAAGTTAGAGAGGGAAAAGAGAAAGGAGATTGATGAAGGAGAGAAAAAAACGGATTTGAGGAGGAAGTTAGAGAGGGAGAAAAGGGAGAAGGTAGAGGAAGGAGGGAAAGAAAGGGGTTTGAGGAAGACGGTAGAGAGGGAGATGAGGAAGAAGATAGAGAAAGGAGAGAAAGAAAGGGGTTTGAGGAAGACGGTAGAGAGAGAGAAGAGAAAGAAGATAAAGAAAGGAGAGAAAGAAAGGGGTTTGAGGAAGACGGTAGAGAGAGAGAAGAGAAAGAAGATAAAGAAAGGAGAGAAAGAAAGGGGTTTGAGGAGGAAGTTAGAGAGAGAAAAGATAAGGAAGATAGAGAGGGAAAAGAGAAAGAAGATTGAGAAAGGAGAGAAAGAAAGGGGTTTGAGAAAGAAGTTGTAGAGGGAGAGGAGAAAGAAGATAGATCAGCTCAAGGCCAAAAATATAACGGAGAAAAATGCCCGCTAATCACTGCCCCTATAAAAAAAAAGTGTAGATGCGTGGCCGAAAGAGAGGTCGACTTCGGATGGAGAGGTGACTCGATACTCTCCTCTTTACCTTGTGGGAATAGCTTGTGGTTTGAGTTATATCCTTTTCTATAAGGCCTTTTGTTGAGCTGTATCTGTCTCCTTAACCGTAAGAAGCGAAAGGTATTCAGCGCGTGAGTATACCGTTCTAATCTTTGGTCTGACTTCAGTGTGTGTTGTTTTTTGCTTTAAGATCTTATGCCGAGCTCTTTGTCCGTCTGCTTTACCTCAAAACAACAAAAAGTGAGTCGTATTTAGCGCGTGAGTATCCTGTTCTAATCTTTGGTCTGATGAAGGTAAAGGCGAGGCGTGGCTTTAGTGTGTCTTGTGTTTTGCCTTAAGATCTTTTGCCGAGCTCTTTGTCCGTCTACTTTACCTCAAAACAACAAAAAGTGAGTCGTATTTAGCGTGTGAGTATACTGTTCTAATCTTTGGTCTGATGAAGGTAAAGGCGAGGCGTGACTTTAGTGTGTGTTGTTTTTTGCCTTAAGATCTTTTGCCGAGCTCTTTGTCTTCTCCTTTACCTCAAAACAACAAAAAAGTGAGTCGTATTTAGCGTGTGAGTATCCTGTTCTAATCTTAAGTCTGATGAAGGTAAAGGCGAGGCGTGACTTTTTGATCTAATCTTCTTTTTTGCTCTCTTTGTCGTCTTCTTACCTCAAAACAAAAAAAAGTGAGTGGTCTGATGAAGCTATAGGCGAGGCGTGGCTTTAGTGTGTCTTGTGTTTTGCCTTAAGATCTTTTGCCGAGCTCTTTGTCTTCTCCTTTACCTCAAAACAACAAAAAAGTGAGTCGTATTTAGCGTGTGTGTATCCTGTTATAATCTTTGGTCTGCTGAAGCTATAGGCGAGGCGTGGCTTTAGAGAGGGATGATAATATTGTAAAGCCTTTTGTGTTTTGTTCCCGTCTTGTGTGGGTGTAGTGCGCGCTGTGTGGTGAGCGTTGGAGTGCGGTGAGCTTTGTAGCGGCTACCGTTGTTTAAAGCGGCGATACATGTATAGGTAATGGCGGTCCGTGGAGGGGCTCCCATTTATTCATTCTTCAGGTTTGGGAGTTTAGTTTATGAGGGGTCGATACTAAACGGAAGAGAGGCAGCGGTGGTGAGGCTGCCTGAATAATTGTGTTAAAAAGTCCGTGTGTGTGTGGGGGGGGGGGGGGGGGCTGTGGGGCGGTAGGTGTGTGTGTGTGCTAGAGTGCGTGAATGTTTTGCTAGGAAAACTGAAATGTGATGCTGTGAAAGTTATGTGTAGCTTTGGGATTATTATTATTATTATTATTATTATTATTATTATTATTATTATTATTATTATTATTATTATTATTATTATTATTATTATTATTATTATTATTATTATTATTATCACTATTATTATTATCATTAATATTACTTTTAATTATTTTTTATATTGTTATTAACCACGGTGGAATAAGGAGAGCCGTAAGAGTACAAACACAGTGAGTCACAAAGTCTGGAGCCCCGGCGCACGTGAGCCACAGCATCAGAGGTCAAGAGAATAGAGCAGAAGATAGGCAATTAATATTAATTACGTCTGGCAAACTGAGATGATCAAGCAAAAGATCAGTTTGATCAACCCCAGTTCACCTAAAACCGAGAACTAAGTATGACAGAAATAAAGTGAAAAAAATAGATAAATAACATTAGATCTAGCTATCTGAGAGTATCAGATAACATAATGAATGTGTGAGAGAACAGTGTTTTTTTCCGTTACGTTTGCATCATTGAGAGACTAATACAGACTGAAGGTTAAACATACACACATTCAATTACGACTTGAATGTGTTAACATTTTCTTCACTGCATAATCGAAGAGGCAGCTCCTGGTGAAAAACTCTTTAGAAGAAACACTCCTGAAGTTGTGACGCGCGGCATCTCGTTGCCTTCAGTGGTAACGAATGTGCTAAGGAATACCTGGATGGTCTAGATGATACAGACGCACTTGAAACGCTGCTATGCAGAGGATGAGATGTACTAGACTGAATTTTTAATGATATGCAAAGAGCACGATGTCCAAAATCACATCACATTTCTAATGCTCGGCACATTAGTAGTCTAATAAACTTTATTGATTAGTTTCATATGACATCCAGCAGAAGGAGGCCAGACTGGCAGCAGTACTCTAGGAGAGGAAGAATTGAACATCGAAAACAGTTGAAAGACCTGGAGGATTCAACAAGAATGGAATGTCTTTCTAAATATTTGAAGCTTCTGAGCGACAACATACTAATTCACGCTGTGATTTGCAAATGTCAGCTTTGAATCGACCATGACACCAGCAGTCAATCTCCTTAGATACATTTATTGATAAACTGTCTTCAAATAACGTACCTTGAACAAATACTGTATTATAAGGAGCAAGACTAACTGATAATATTTTTTACTCTTCAATGGATTAAACTTTATAGTCACACTTTTGGTACCAGTTAGACATTGTAGGCGGATCACAGTCCAGTGTTTCAGAGACGGACTGACGCAGACTGGAAGAACGCACAATGGACAGGCGTAGCATCATCAGCTTAACGAAACAAATTATTCTTCGTTACCTCGATCAAGTGATTCGTATAATATTATGTAATGAATAGAAGAAAACCCAACACGCTTCCCTGAGGCACACCAAAATGGACATGAAGCATTCTCCTATAAGTACCATTCATACAGACACGATGAATGCGACTTTTGAAGAAATGACGATTGACAGGAAGAACAGAGCAACCCACTAATAGATTGCAAAAATAGGATGTTGAGGAATTGAACCATTACTCAAACTTTCCTGGGTAAGGCATTATACAGTATGCACTTATATCAGCGCAATAAGCTTACTCTCCGCACTTCGTCTTCCTCGTACACTGACGCGACCAAGGATCACACGCTCTCTGCTTACTGGTACGAGTTGCCCGACACTTCTCTGTACACTGGCCTTTATCTTTGGACTGAATCATGATTTTTTTATGAAGCACCGTGCTTGATTATCGAAGTTTTCTGATGATTCAGGGAGGCGACGGATCAGAACTAGAAAAAAATTGAAGGTCCAGCAGATATTGGACATGTCATTCTTAACGAATCCCCAATTAACTCTTGAATTAAGGAACACCTGCTTTTAGGGATGGAAGGGATGAATGAGATTAGTGGGAAGGGGGAGGGAAGACGTGCCTGTAGGATTCGTTATTGTGCGTTCGTGTTTGTGATTATTTATTTATTTATTTGTGTGTGTGTGTGTGTGTAGGTAGAGGTTTGGGTGTCGTGATATGGAATGGTTATGGCGTGTAGGACGGTGTAAGGTGAGAGATGCACTGTTGTGGGTCTGTGGGGAGGGCAAGGGTGTGGATATTAAAGACTGCAATGTTCGCGGGGTAAGGAGGATGCATGGACAGGGGAGGATGGCGGCGCAACAAGCTACAGCATGCGGGGAGGGGAGTTAATGGCATGGCTGGACCCTGAATCATAGCCATTGTTTGTTTTCTTGACGGTGGTTTTGTCTCCGCGAAGCAATAAAGCGAATTAACCCGGGAGCAGCGACGGGCCAAATTTGTGCCATGATTTAACCCCCCCCAAAATAGATGATACATAAACTGATCACAAATGCGTTGATATATATTATGAAATGGTTTGTGTGAGTGATGATTTTTACTCATTTTTCTCGCTTAGAGGGACCATTAAGAAACATGATCCCCGCTGCTACCGGGTTAAAAGTTGCTGAACTATTTCAAGGCGAGGGAAGACTTTAATTGCACTTTTCTTTGTCTCCTGTGTGACGTAACACCGCGAATTACCCTCCACAACAGGAATTTCTGTGCAATTTAACTTTCTTTGATATTACAAAAGGAGGATAAGGTAAAGTTGGGGGCATACGCTATAGTTGCGCCTGGCCGCGGTGCCTGTCTCCGTTACATTGGCCCTTGAGTCTGTTTTTTGTTTTGTTTTGTTTTTACAACAAAGGAGACAGCTCAATGGCACAAAAAAAGGAAACAATAATATAAAAAAAGCCCGCTACTCGCTGCTCCTAAAAAGAAAACAAGGAGGTGGCCGAAAGAGGGGTCAATTTTGGGAGGAATGGTTGTGGTGGGAAGAGCCCCAAGACAGTGATATCCGTTTTACCGCAGCTTACTTTCCCCAGGTGTCCCCAGATATCCATTAATGGGACAGCCCGAACGGGAGGATGAACACCTGGGTAAGTTGCACGCCGACCGCTCAGACCAGGATTCTAACCCGGGCTAGCGGATTCGAAGCTAGGCACGCAAGTCACTGCACCACGGAGGCTTATGTTTTCAAAAGTGACTGTATAATGGTGGTACATAACACACATTACCCCGAAGATCATAGAAATAAATGACCCGTTACAAGAATGAACGATGCTTCTATATTTTGCATTGTTTAAGGTAGGAGCAGTTTGCAGCGCCACGTTGTGTCATAATTTCCAGCAGTATCATTACATAACACTGCTAGACTAGACAACTCATCCTTGAGACTATGGAAATTAATCACATTTTGGTGCGAATGAATCCTCTGTGTATTGTGGATGGCTTAAGGCGGCAGAACATTGCAACACACCGAGGGATGTCATTTCCTGAAGTGCTGGTAATGATAACGCAACAAAGAAGAGTGAGTCCCTGAACGCCGTGGTGAACGCACTCGCGGGAGGACAACCGGTGCGTGACCCTGAAAGAAAAAAAAAAAAGAGTTAAAAGATTGCAAACGGCAGGTGTGGGAGGCCTGCTGAAGGAGCCGCGGCGAGGCACTCCATCACAGGCAGCGCATGAAGGGGCGGAAAATTGGACGGCGCGCGTAAATCAGAGGCATAACATAGCCGTGGCTGCAAACAAAGCAATAGCAGAACAAACGTCATAAATACACGGCAAGCTGAAAGGAATGTAATAATGAAAACTCGGCGGTGTTGTATAAAAGCCTCCTGTGTGTCCGGTGAGGCGGGGAGCTGGCTGTCCGGGTGGCGGTGTGGCTGTCTGACTTTCTGGTTGACTGTGTGGCTTTCTGGTTGGCTGTGTGGCTTTCTGGTTGGCTGTGTGGCTTTCTGGTTGGCTGTGTGGCTTTCTGGTTGGCTGTGTGGCTTTCTGGTTGACTGTGTGGCTTTCTGGTTGGATGTGTGGCCTTCTGGTTGAGTGTGTGGGTTTCTGGTTGGCTGTGTGGCTTTCTGGTTGAGTGTGTAGTTTTCTGGTTGGCTGTGTGGCTTTCTGGTCGAGTGTGTCGCTTTCTTGTTGGCTGTGTGGCTTTCTGGTTGAGTGTGTGGCTTTCTGGTTGAATGTGTGGCTTTCTGGTTGTCTGTGTGGGTTTCTGGTCGAGTGTGTGGCTTTCTGGTTGAGTGTGTGGCTTTCTGGTTGAGTGTATGGTTTTCTGGTTGGCTGTGTGGCTTTCTGGTTGAGTGTGTGGCTTTCTGGTTGAGTGTGTGGCTTTCTGGTTGAGTGTGTGGCTTTCTGGTTGAGTGTGTGGCTTTCTGGTTGAGTGTGTGGCTTTTTGGTTGAGTGTGTGGCTTTCTGGTTGAGTGTGTGGCTTTCTGGTTGAGTGTGTGGTTTTCTAGTTGAGTGTGTGGCTTTCTGGTTGAGTGTGTGGCTTTCTGGTTGAGTGTGTGGCTTTCTGGTTGAGTGTGTGGCTTTCTGGTTGAGTGTGTGGTTTTCTGGTTGGCTGTGTGGCTTTCTGGTTGAGTGTGTGGCTTTCTGGTTGAGTGTGTGGCTTTCTGGTTGAGTGTGTGGCTTTTTGGTGGAGTGTGTGGCTTTCTGGTTGGCTGTCTGGAAGTCTGGCTTTCTGGTTGGCTGTGTGGTTGTGTGGGTTTCTGACTGGCTGTGTGGCTGCGTGGGTTTCTGATTGGTTGTGTGGCTGTGTGGGTTTCTGGTTGAGTGTGTGGCTTTCTGATTGAGTGTGTGGCTTTCTGATTGGCTGTCTGGAAGTCTGGCTTTCTGATTGGCTGTGTGGCTGTCTGGTTTCTGGTTGGCTGTCTGGCTTTCTTATCGAGTGACTGGCTGTGTTGCTTTCTGGTTGACTGGCTGGCCTTCTGGTTGGCTGTGTGACTGTCTGGCGTTCTGGTTCGCTGTGTGGCTTTCTGGTTGGCTGTGTGACTGTCTGGCTTTCTGGTTGGCTGTGTGACTGTCTGGCTTTCTGGTTGGCTGTGTGACTGTCTGGCTTTCTGGTTGGCTGTGTGACTGTCTGGCTTTCTGGTTGGCTGTGTGACTGTCTGGCTTTCTGGTTGGCTGTCTGGGTGGGTGGAAGTGCGTGCAGGCAACACCGTTTTATGTGTGGTGTTGAGTCGGGGTCACAGGTGGTGCTGGGGCAGTAATGGAGGCTGCGGCAGGTGCTGGACTCTTCTCCTGCTGCTCGGGTCCGGAGTGAGGCCGGCCGAGTAAATTTAGTGGCAGGAAACAGTCACTTTCGCCCCTAGTCAAATGGGCCACAAAGCTTCGTGCCGGGAATGTATTGGCGCCTCCGGCCTCGCCCGGCGCAACACACTTCCACTTTTAGCGCCGCGTAACAAATCCACGTTAGGCGTCGGCTGCATCTTGAGCACAACACAAGTTTATTCCCGCGTTTGTTTTAAGAGTCCCCGCGACTTCATGCTTCTCTTTTATGCCCGCGCGGCGTAATGCGACGGCGAACATTCATACAGCGCCTCGTTCTCGTCGCCGCGGAAGGAGGGAGGAAAAATAAGTGGCGTCGCTGCTCTGCTGGCCGGCCTAACGGAATTACTGGCGCGGGGCCGAAAACTAAGTGCCTGTGCTGAGGGGGTGGCGGGGGGCGCGGCTTCCCCGGGGATGTCAGGAAAGAGCAGCCACGTCAGGTTAGTGCCAGCCGCGCCTCACACGCCGCCCCGCCACGCCAGCCACGCCACGCCGCCACACCTGCCCCCGGGCCCCCATCCCTCCCCGCGTTGTTGTTGTTGTTGTTCTTACTGTTTTTGTTGTTGTTTTAGCTGTCAGGTTGTGCACACGCTCCGCTACCTCCCCCAGCACACCCCGCCTACACTCCCCACATTCTCTCCCCACAAGGCACGTCATATTAACACTCTTCCCTCTCCCCGCTGTACACCAACACTAATACTCCCCAACGCTTCTTTTTTTTTTTTTATCGATCCATGTCAACACATTTACAATACTCATCGCCTCCAATACTTTCTTGCACTCACTCCCCTTCCCAATTTCATTATTCTTTAAATCTCTCTCTCTCTCTCTCTCTCTCTCTCTCTCTCTCTCTCTCTCTCTCTCTCTCTCTCTCTCTCTCTCTCTCTCTCTCTCTCTCTCTCTCTCTCTCTCTCTCTCTCTCTCTCTCTCTCTCTCTCTCTCTATCTAACCTAACCTAACCTAATCTGACCTAGCCTAACTAAACCTAACCTCTCTCTCTCTCTCTCTCTCTCTCTCTCTCTCTCTCTCTCTCTCTCTCTCTCTCTCTCTCTCTCTCTCTCTCTCTCTCTCTCTCTTTAACCTAACCTAACCTGACTTAACCTAATCTGACCTCTCTCTCTCTCTCTCTCTCTCTCTCTCTCTCTCTCTCTCTCTCTCTCTCTCTCTCTCTCTCTCTCTCTCTCTCTCTCTCTCTCTCTCTCTCTCTCTCTCTCTCTCTCTCTCTCTCTCTCTCAACACCCCACAACACACAAAGGCTCACCAATACTCTCCCTCTCTTCACTGTTTACACTCTTCTACTGCTACACACGCCCTCTATTCTTTGTTTGCACTCCCCCACCAACAACACTTCAATACACGTTCCAACACACACTCAACCTCTCGACTGTAAAACCTTTTCAGCAACACACATATCCTTCTCTTTGCACACCCCAGCAACACTCCGAATAACTCTCAAACACTTCCTCTCGCTTCATCAACACATTCTCTCCTCTGTGGACACCCCTTAGCAACACTATGAAACACTATCCCACCAACACACACTCTCTCTTCAGCAACACACCCTCTTTTCTTTGTACATACACTCCCCTGCAGCACTCCAATACTCCCTCTCTCCCTCACAACACACTCTCTTACTTTTTACACTCCCTGCCAACACTTCGAAACACTCCAACACTCCCTATCAAGGAACACACACTCCTCTTTGTACACTCCCCCAGCAACACACACAATGACTCTCCAACACTCCCTCTCTACAGCAACACACTTCTTTGTACACCCTTGCCAACACAATGAAACACTCACATCCATACACTCCCTTTCTTCACCGCAACGCACCCTCTCCTCATTGTATACCCACTCCAACACTATGCAATACTGTCATACTCGTTCCCTTCACCGCAAAACTCCCTCGCGCCGCCCCAGCCCCGAGGGACGCCCAAGATATGTACGTCTCTTTGTGTGCCCCGCCCTGGCTGGAGGCTGGGGACGGAAGGCGCGGCTGAGTGCTTGGCGGAGGCTGGCTGTACCGCCCCGACCACCACAACGACCACGACCATTACTACCACCACCATCACCATCATCACCGGCATCACCATCACCACCAATAACAACAACAAGAATACCGCTACCACAAACAACAATAATACCAACAATAACAATACCGTCACCACCATCACCACCACCACCACCAACAACAACAACAACGATACAGCACCACCACTATCACCATCAGCATCACTACCTCCATCTCCATCTCCATTTCCATCACCACCACCACCACCACCATAACCCAATTCGTATGAGGGTGAGAGCTTATTAAGGGAGGTGCATTAGGGTGAAGGGAGTTGATGTGGTCTGAGCTTCACTACCACCACAATCACTACCACCACAATCACTACCACCACCACTACCAGCATCACCACTACAGCTACCACCATATCACTTACCATTTACCACAATAGACCAGCACTACCATTTAATCAACACCACTACCACTACCAGCTACCACTAACCATATAGAAGGCCTACCACCATTGCCACCAAACTACCAACCACACAGCACCATTACCACCATCACCACCACCATCACGCCGGCTTCCTGGTCTCGTAAATAGCAGAGCGAGGAACGAGTGTGATGGGACGAAACGCAATTACTAAAGATATCTGAGACAGGGAGAGAGAGAGAGAGAGAGAGAGAGAGAGAGAGAGAGAGAGAGAGGCGGTAGACATCATCAAGTTTGGTCTTGTTTTCGTTCTTTCGTTTCTATTTTCCTATTGTTTTTTGTCACGTCACATTACACACACACACACACACACACACACACACACACACACACACACACACACACACACACACACACACACACACACACACAGAGGGGACAGTAACCACTCCTTGTCAGTGGAAAAATCCTGGCTGAGCGGGGTTCGAACCTCAGCTTGCTATACCGCAAAGCCTGACAGCGCAGCGCTTTACTACTGAGCTATCTGATCGGTGTGTGTGTGTGTGTGTGTGTGTGTGTGTGTGTCAGCCTCGTGTATTGTGTTGTGTGTAAAATGTTCGCTCATCCGTCAGGCCCACTCCGGTCGTTACCCGTCACACTGTGTCCTTCACCTCGACGTCTCTTCTTCCACCGACTCTTGGACCCGCTACGGAGTCTTGTGATTACTGTTTTTGAAGGGTACAGAGAAGACACGTTGGGTTGTCGTGAGTGTTTTTCCCTTTCATGGCGCAGATATCTTGCAAAGCTACCGCCAGGGTCATGAAACCACCCTTGAGAATCCCCAAAGCTTCCACGAGAGTCTTCTTAAATACATGTATACAGTGAAGTGTCGAACCGCTTGGGAATACGGACCTTGGCCTCTTTGAAGACACCGGTTTGAAGACCTTGAAATAGCCCTTCGTGAACCTGTCCTCTTGAACGTTTAGTGTCCTTCAGCTCACCTTTGCCTCCTCGTGGGCAGATCCTCTTTGAATACACCTTCTTAAACAGGGCTCCGTCAACAGGCTTTGCTCTCCTTCGCTTCCTCCTCCTCCTCCTCCTCCTTTGTCCTTTCATGTTCTTGTTCTATTACGTTCTGATCTGCCCTGCCTTCATGCCTGCTAGATATCGTGTTCTTACTTCTCTCTCTCTCTCTCTCTCTCTCTCTCTCTCTCTCTCATGAATAAATCTTTCTTAAATTGGCTTTTGTCTTTATTTTATTCTCCTTGTTCTTGTTCTTCTTCATTTCCCTTTTCTTCTGTTTCTTCATATTTTTCTTGTTCTCCTCTTGTTCTTGTTCTTGTTCTTGTTTTCATGTCTTTATTCCTGTTCTTTTTTTCTTGCTTTTCTTTTCATGTTCTTGCTTTTGATCTGGTTCTTCTTGTTCTTTTCTACTTTATCTTCTTCCCGTCCATTTTCTCCTCTCTTCCTCCTCCTCCTCCGCCCTCATGCAAACCGCGTCTTACAACAAAACATCTTTTCTACTTGCCTACTTTGTTGTCTTTTTTTTATTTTTACTCTCTCTCTCTCTCTCTCTCTCTCTCTCTCTCTCTCTCTCTCTCTTCACGTTTTATTCTTCTCTTCCTTCTCTTCTTACGCTCACCACCACCATCACCACCACCAGTCAGCGTTCAGTGTTGGTCTTTATTTCCTCCTTCTTCTTCTCCGTCGTCGTCGTCCTCTGCGTCTCGTCTTGGCCGTCGTCGTCGTCCTCTGCGGCTCGTCTTGGCCGCCGTCGTCGTCGTCCACTTAGGCGCCGAGGTCCCCGGAGTTGTTTTCCTGCTCTCCTTCATGTATTATTCAGCGCAGCGTGGAAGGGCGTGTCGGGCCGCTGGGTTGACAAGTTGCTGCTGACGGGTCCATGTTTACTGCTGTTCTCCTAAGTCAGCCTCCCTCCCTCCCCTTCCTGGTCTTTCCCTCCCTCCGTCATGTCCGTTCCGTCCCTCTCTCTCACTTCCCCTGTCCGTTGTTCTCTGCTCTTCTTCTCTGTGGCTCTGATGTCCATTGCTGTCTTTCTTCCCTCTGTCCCTTATTTTCCCTCATGTTACTCCGGTTCTTCCCTTTTTCACTTGTTTTTCTTCCTCGCTGTCCTTCCTTCCCTCCGTCATGAACCCCTCCCCTCTCTCTCTCTGTTGTTCTCTGCTCTTCTCTGTGGCTATGATGTCCCTCACTCTCTCGCTTCCTTCTCTCTGTCCTATGCCTGATGTCCCTTTCTTTCTTCTTTCTCTGCTTCCCGTTCTTGAAGTCCCTCCTTTTTTTTTCCTTCTTGTTTTTCGTGATATTCCTCGCTTTCTTCCTTCTCTCATTTCTGTCCCATATGTCTTTCTCTTTTTTTCCTTTCTCTTCTTTCCTTTCCTGTTGTCTCGTTTTTTTTTATTCCTGCATTTTTTTCTCTCTCTTGCTATTTTTCACTCCCCTCTGTTAGTTCTTTCCCTTTACTCCTGTTTCCCTCATCTCTCTGTTTTTTTCTTCTTTCCCTCCCTGTCGTTCCATTTTCTTTTCCTGCATCCTTTTTTTATCTCTGTTGGTATTTTTCACTTCTCTGTTAGTTCCTTCCCTTTACCCCCTGTTCTCTCTTCCTGTTCACCGGCTGTCTCTATCTCCGTTCTTCCATCCGCTCCTACGTTGCTTCTTTTCTCCTTTCTCCTCATTTATTTTATTCCCTTCCATTCTTTCTTCCTTGTTCTCTGGTTTCTTCATTCTTTTCCATTTCCTTCCTGTCCCCATATCCGTCAGGCCTTTTTCGCTCCCTCCCTCTGTTCCCTCCCTCCCTCTCGCCCCTTCCCTCCCTCCCTCCCTTTTTTTGCTCCCCGCATTTCCCATTTCCTTCTCTAATATCCAATAATATCTTCCTGTGTCGTTGTCGCCCCTCTCCTCCTCCTCCTCCTCCTCCTCCTCCTCCTCCTCCTCTTCGTCATCTCTCGTCATTTCCCTCTTCGTCTTTACCTCTCACTCTATACATTTTCTCTTATCTTATGTAATATCCTCTGCTTTCAATTTCGTTCTCCTTCTCTTTCTCTTTCTCCTCCTCTTTGTCCTCTTCATCTTGTTCTCTCATCTTCAAGCAATTCAATATCTTCCTTTTTTTCTCTTCGTCCATGTCTTCATCTTTCTTCTCATTCCCTTTTCTTGCTCTTCCTTATCTTCTTCATCTTGTTCTCTCATCTTCACCCAATTCAATATCTTCCTTCTTTTCTCTTTCCTCTTCCTCTTGTTCTCTCATCTTCACCCAATTCAATATCTTCCTTCTTTTCTCTTTCCTCTTCATCTTGTTCTCTCATCTTCACCCAATTCGATGTCTTCCTTTTTTTCCCTTGTCCTTGTCTCCGTGTTTCTCTCCATTCTCTTCCTCCTCCTTGCCCTTGTCCTTGTTCGTGCTATTGTTCTCATTCGTCTTATCCTCCTTATCTTAATTCTCTCTCCCTCTCAATATCTATCTTCTTTTTCTAAATCCATGTCTTCGTCTTTCTTCGCATCCTCTTCCTCCTCCTTCCTCTGTCTCCTTGTTCTGCCGTTGTTCTCATTCCTCTTATCCTCCTTATCTTAATTCTCTTTCCCTCTCTTACCCTCTTCTCCCCGTCCACCTCTTCCCTCTCTCTCCCTCTCTCCCTCCTCGTTCCTCCCAAGGGCACGCAGCATATATTTCGGCGTTCATTTTTCCGCCTCCGCCCCTCCCCCTCGCTTCATCAAATTAAGTCCTATTTATGGAAGATTTCCCCCTCGAATAAGTGTATTAAGCATGAAGCGAGCGAGTGTGTGTGTAGGGAGGGGGTGGATGGAAGGTGTGTGTGTGTGTGTGTGTGTGTGTGTGTGTGTGTGTGGAGGCGGATGTGTAGGAGTTGTAGTAGTAGTAGTAGTAGGAGAAGTAGGAGGAGGAGGAGGAGGAGGAGGAGGAGGAGGAGGAGCATTAGCAGTAGTAGCAGTGGTGGTAGTAGTAGCAATAGTAGTCGTAGTAGTAGTAGTAGTAGTAGTAGTGGTGGTAGTAGTAGTAGTAGTAGTAGTAGTAGTAGTACCAGCTCAACTATCACCACCACCAACATCTCCTTCCCTTAAACACAAATCACACTACAGTCACATCATTGTAATTCCTAAACGTGGATCCACAAAAGACAAAGGAAGAAAAGTCCCCACTAAATTCTTGCCCAGATTCACCGACATTCTTCTTCTATTTATCAACAGTTTACTATTTTTTTTTCACGCCGTATCCCGAAGCATCAATTATCCGCCCTGCGCTGCCGTGTAACGAGTAAACTTTGCGACTGTTTTGCCAGCACACTCTCGTCCGTCACGTGTGTTGTCGCGTCCCTGAGCCGGGGAGTATCAGAGGATGAATTACCGTGACGCAGCCAGTGAGTGAGAGCGGCTGGACAGGCTGAGGGTTGGGGGGGACTGAATGGAAGGACGGGTGGGTGAAAGACTGTGGTAGGAGGGTGAGTGGACGGGCTGCTGGTGGGTAGGAGACTGGGTGGAAGAGGGGGTGTATTGAGTGAATGTGGGAGAGTGGATGAGTCAGTTAGTGGGAGAGCGAATGAGTTTGTAGATTAGTGGATTGGGTGAATAGGAGGGTAGGTGAGTGAGTGGGTGGGAGATTGGATGAATGGGTTGGTGAATGAGTGGTTTAGGTAAGCTTGGGAGAATAAGTCAGTGAATGGGGGAGTGGGGAAGATATGTGGGTGGGTAGGAAGGTGGGTAGGAAGTTGGGCGGATGATTGAGTTGGTGGGAGGGTGAGAGAATGGATGAGTGGGTGGGTAGGTGAAAAGGTGGATGAAAGTGGAAGAGTGAGTGGGTAAGATGGTAAATGGGGGAGTAGATTAGTTGGTCTGTTTGAGTGTGAAAGGCTCAAAATGTGAGTGGATAGGAGAAAGTGGGTGAATGGGTGAATGAATGGATGGCTGAGTGGAAGTGTAGCCCGGCCGTGGATGAGTGGGTGTGTAGGTGAATAAATGAGTAGTAGGGTGGGTGAGTCAGTGGACTAGTGTGTGTGTGTGTGTGTGTGTGTGTGTTTGTGTGTAAGTGTGTGTGTGTGTGTGTGTGTGTGTGTTTGCTTGTTTATGTATCTATCCATCTATCTGTCTGTGTCTGTCTACATGTCCAGCGCGTGCAAACATCACTCAGTCACTTTGCGTTGTGGTGCGTCGTGTTCCAAACGTGTCTTGTCGCTGCCGCCGCCACAGGCCTGCTGATAAGCGTATGACCAAACATTGTCAGTCCTGCTAATCGCCTCCACTCAACTAGCGGCACAGATTAAGCGTGAGGGATTACCTTCTGATGTGCACAGTGTTCTGCCTTGTACTGATTTTGTATTGATTTTGTATTGCATTTTTGTATTTTAATTGTTTTGTATTGTATTGTATTGTTCTGCTCTGTATAGGTGAGTTCGTATAGTTTCATTACTACAAGTTCGGTGTTCTCAGACGCTTTCGGCTGGGTCTTACTTTTTTGCGTTTTTTTCATATGTTATTTACAAATCTTACCCTTTACATTAGTTTGGAAAAAGGTTAGAACATGCATTTGCTTTCTTATAATAGCCATCCATAAATCGGTGCGTATATACAGCGTGATCTTAATTTTTTGTCAGATTCTTTTACATATATCGCATACAAATCATGGCTCTTGCACTGCTTCAGAATAAGATTGGAATGACTTGTTGCTGCATAAATCACAGGTTCAGGCACAGCATAAAAAAAAAAACTTCTGTACCCTCTTGCAGTGATTAGCGTTTTTGTTGTTATTTTTTGCCCTTGAGTTGCTTTCTTTACTGTAAATAGATAAATAAAAAATAGTCTAGCGCGGCACTATCACATATTCCGACATTTCTCACCTTCAGACACGCCTCGCTGCACCTGAGAATGCCGCCTCCCATTACCTATTGATTGGCCCACACCTGCACCCACGCCCCGGCCGGTGAGTACCCAGTAAGCCGCAATACCTCTACCCAGAAGCGTATTAACAGTGTATCCGTCATTCTTTCTCCGTGACGGCTGTTTTAGGGGTTACTGCAAGCCTCCCCGCGGCAATATATCGTGTACTTTGTTTGCACACTTGATGCATTCTGAGCTTTTGCTTACTCATTATATTAGTGTCCGATGAGTTAGTGAGCCAATAATCTGCTGCTATGCTACCTGGAAATATGTTGATAGTTTCCTTCACCCTTTGCGTTCTTTGATTCTCACTTCTTCTGCAAACCGTCGACTATCACTAATACTATCACTAACTTATAATCTTCATTTTTCATAGCCACACTCAATACACTCTACTGTTGCAATACATTAAGATTCATGGTTGTATATCGTTAGTGAGTTTACCGATAATCTTATGCTATGCTACCTGCAAATATATTGATTGCTCTCTTGGTTCTTTATTCCCTTCTCTGATTCCCACTTCTTCTCCAATCCGTTGAATATCACTAATCTACTCTCCCAGTCACCCTCTTACCCGCTCACTCTCCCACTTTCTCCAAACTTTCTCGTCTACCAAGTTTATCATCTATTTTCCCACTCACTCATTCAGCTACTCACTCATCCGCTCAACCTCCTACCCACCCACAGGACATTTGTTTATTCTCTTCACATTCAATAGCCAGACCCAAATTAGCTACTGTTGCAATACCTTAAAATTCTCAGGGTTCTACATCTCTCTTTTCGTTTTCTTTCCTTTATACCCACTTTTTTGCACTAATTCTGACACGATGCTATTTTTTTTATTCTACTCATTCTTTGATTTCCACTTCTTCCCCAAACTGTTGAATATCACTTACCAATCCAACGGGACATTTATTTATTATTTTGGCATTTTATAGTCACCCTAATATGCTACTGTTGCCATACCTTAAAAGTTTATGATTCTGTATCGTACTCCTACATTTTCTTTTCTTAACCCGTCCGCTGCGATTGGCACGGATTTCGCTTTCACTGGTAACCTGGTAACATATGCTCCCAGGTCTTTCTGTGCCTCTGTGGTGGGTAGTGGAGTGTTTCCCATGTGGTATTGGTATGTTGGATTTCCCCTCCCAAGATGCATGACCTCACATTTTTCTTCACTGAATTGGAGCAGCCTCTTTTTTGCAGCTTGGTGATGTCTTCTTGTAGGAAATCCGAAGAGAAGGCGTTAATACGTCCTCCTTCCACGATCTCTTCAGTATCACTTGCTATACAATAAAACACAACACTACAACATTACAACATTCCTCTTTACATATCACAACCTGTTAGAGATCAGAAGTTGTTCATGAGGTCATATTTAATACTTACTTCTACCACAGTCTCATCAATATCACTTTCTAATTCCGACACAACATTCTTTCTTTCATTAGATTTAGGAAGTTGTTCATCAGTTCACGGCGGTTGGATGATGATGTGATGATGGTTGTGATGATGAAGCGGGCAGGTGGGTGGCGGGGTCTTTATTCACTCCCTCCCTCCCTCTCATTTTCACTCACTACCTAATTCACTCACTCAATCCTTTCCGCAATCATTCCTTTCCTCTCATACTCATTCACTCAATCTTTCCCTCTCAATCACAACCATTTAAAGTCAGGAGGGTGCTTGTCAATTCACACCCTAATTAATATTCACTCCCTCTAATGTCCCCTCAATATCACTTACTAATTCTGATACGATATTCCTTCTCATGTTAGAGCTCGGAAGGTTTTCATTATTTCTCGCTTCTTTCTCATTCCCTTAAGTATCGCGCACTAACACTAACGCAACGCAGGACTCACCCTCTCCTCAAATAAATCACTTCAACCCCGCTTCGTAGTTATAATCCAGCACGTCTTTGTCTTCGCTTCTCAGTACTAGAATGTCATCAACCCGGTCTTTATCAATAGTTCTCTATCATAAGATCTGATTTAACTGCATTCCATGGCTACCACTAACTCAGCATTTATTATTTTTTTCGTGTTTCCCTTGCTCTTAACTATTTTCAAGGTTTAGCATTATTTTTTTTTTCATATGTTCTTTGTTCTTAATCACATCAACTATTTCCGAAGGTCTAAGAGGAGATTAAACAGCTTCTCATGAGTGTTTCTTTACGTTTAACGATTTTCAAGGGAACCGTTTAG
Source organism: Eriocheir sinensis (assembly GCF_024679095.1). NCBI lineage: Eukaryota > Metazoa > Arthropoda > Malacostraca > Decapoda > Varunidae > Eriocheir > Eriocheir sinensis. The sequence goes on from NC_066554.1 coordinate 7,593,585, forward strand.
CATTATTTTTTTTCATTCCTTCTTTGCTTTCTACAACATTCAAGGCAACCGTTTAGTATATATTTTTTTCATGTTTTGTGTTTTTAACCTAATTTAAGGCAAAGGCTCGGTATCAGTGTTTTCATATTTTTTTGGAGATTAGTTTAGTATCGATTTTCCTCACTCGTTCTGTGTTGTTAAGTGTGTTCAAGGCAACCGTTTAGTATATTTTTTTTCATATGTTTTATGTTCTTAACCTAATTTCGTTCGGTGTTAGTGTATTCATATTTTTTGGAGATTAGCTTAGTATTGATTTTCCTCACTCGTTCTGTGTTGTTAAGTGTGTTCAAAGTTCAGTATTACCAGCCTTTCTTCCTACCCCGCGTGGCCAGCCTCTATTATTCAGGGCTACTGGGAAGTCAGCCGTCACCAGGCGCGGCAAAAGCTTAGTTCGGAGTCTGAAATCTATATCCGATGCGTGTGTCATTTTAATTTTCTTTGTGTACGGCATGCTTCGTTTCCTTCGATGAGTTAACTGGTATCGATATTCTAGTTAAGTCAGGTGTTCAAGTGGCGCAACAAAAGTTTAGTTCGGAGTCTGAAATCTATATCCGATGCGTGTGTCATCTTAATTTTCTTTGTGTACAGCATGCTTCGTTTCCTTCGATGAGTTAACTGGTATCGATGTTGTAGTAAAGTCAGGTGTTGCTAAAGTTTCGTCCGCAGTCTGAAACCACGCTGTACACAAAGAAAGTAAGCAGTAAGTAGGGGGCTTTTTTTAAATATTTTTCTTTACGCCCTTGAACTGTCTCCTTAGCTGTAAAAAAAATATTCGTATGTCTTTATTACTAATTTCTTTTTATTTATCACGCTCCGTTTTTTTCCCCTGAGTTGACTGGTATCCATATTCTGGTGCGGGCAAGCAGTAATTACTATACCAAAACCCTTCGTCTCCTCAATTTACATCTTTTTATTTCGTGTTGTCTGAATGTGGCTTGGGTCCAAATGAGCTGCCTACCTGCTTGGGCTAAACTCGTGCAGGTGTTCAGCCCGTGGGAAGGTGAACGGTGATGTGACAGTGTTTTGCATAGTGATCCCGTGACAGTGGTGGTGATGTGGTGGATGAGGTGTGGCGGTGAGGGTGGTGCGAGTGCTGGGGAATGCTGTGTTTATGATGATGTGTTAGGGATGTGGTGGTATGGTGGTATTGTGGTATGGTGTGGGTTATTTTTTCATGGGGGGGGCGACGGATGAGGTGTTGGTGGTTGGGGTAGTGTGAGTGCTGGGGAATGCTGTGTTTATGGTGATGTGTTAGGGATGTGGTGGTATGGTGGTATTGTGGTATGGTGTAGTGGTTTGGTGGGGTATATTTTGGGTGTGGTAGTGGTGGTATGAGTACTGAGGAGTGCTGTGTTTATGGTGATGTGTTGAGTATGTGGTGGGTTGGTGGTATGCTTTTTTTATCTTGCGTTTTCTTTCTTTAATACCCATCTTTTCCACTAATTCTGACACAACGTTGTTCTTTATTTATTATTATTATTTTTTTACAGCAGAGGAGTCAGTTCAAGGGCATAAAAAAAGGTAACAAATGTAAAAAAAAAAGCCCGCTACTCACTGCTCCGTTCCTTCTATTTATGTCACAACCACTGTAGAAGTCGAATTTGCTGTTCATCAATCCACACTTTAATACCCACCAACTCCACAGTCTAATCAATTTCACTTACTAATTCTGACACAACCTTAATTCCTTCTCGTGTTAGAGTTAGGAAGATGTCTGTCAGTTCTACTCCTCTTTCTCATTTCCCTAAGTATCGCTCACTATCACGAACGCAATGTGATACCCGCCCTCTCGACAAAGAACTGAATCTATCACCTTAAAGTCATGATCTAGCACGCCTTGGTCTGTGCTTCTCAGTGCTAGCATGTCATTAAACCAGTCTTATTAATAGTTCTCTTTCATATGAGCTGATTTAACTGTATTTCATGGCTACTACTAACTCGGAATGTCTATATTTTTTTTTCATGCGTTCTGTGCTGCAAACTACTTTCAAGGTAATCGTTTCACATTATATTTTTTCATGTGTTCTGTGTCCTTATCTGTTTTCAAGGTAACTATTTTGTATTAGCATTTTTCATACGTTCGCTGTTCTTAACTATATTCTAGGTAACATTATAGTATTAGCTTTTATTCATACTTTCTGTGATCTTAACTATTTTCAAGGTATCCACTTAGTATTGCTTTTTTTATACTTTCTGTGCTCTCATCTGAATTCAAGGTAGCTATTCAGTATTCGTTTTTTCACACGTTCTGTGCTCTTACGTATTTTCAAGGTAACACCTTTGTACGTTTAATACCAGTAGCTTTTCTCCTATTCCGCGAGGCCAATTATTTAGGGCCTCTGGAAAGTCATCCGTCACCAGGTGCAGTTAATGTTTAATTCGGAATCTGAAATCTATATTCGACGCGTATGTTATAATATTTTTCCATCTGTATAGTGTACCTCGTTCCCTTCCCTGAGGTAACTGGTAACGATGTTTTAGTTAAGTCAGGTGTAGGGAAAGTTTCGTTCACAGTTTGAAATCTATATTCGTATGTCTTTATTACTATTTTCCTTATATCTATCATGCCTCGCTTTCTTCCCTAAGTCAACTACTGAAGATATTCCGGTCCGGGCAAGCTTTAAATACTACATCATTCCCCTTTGTCTTCTCAATTTATATCTTATTATTTCGTGTTGTCTTTATGTTCATGAGGCCCAAATGAGCTGCCTACCTGCCTGGGGTGAACTCGTACAGATGTTCGTATGGTGTGCACGTGAATCGCGGACTGAGTGAGTTTTGCCTAGTAACACTTTGACTGGTGTAGTAGTGGGTAGTGATGTGGATGGGTGATTACGTTTCTGTGTGGTGGTGTAGAGAGGGTGTAGGGTTGTAGCAATGCGGTAATGGCGGGGTGGTGATGTGGATGGGTGATTACGTTTCTGTGTAGTGGTGTAGAGAGGGTGTTGGGTTATAGCAATGGGGTGGTGATGTGGATGGGTGATTACGTTTCTGTGTAGTGGTGTAGAGAGGTTGTAGGGTTGTAGCAATGCGGTAATGGTGGGGGTGGGAACTACGTTTCTCTGTGGTGGTGTAGTGAGTGTAGGGTTGTAGCGATGCGGTGATTGTGGGGGTGGGGTACACACGATAAAGATACACATTTCCTTAAAAAAAGCACATGACCTGAGATGACAGAAAGCCGAGAGAAACAGTATATCATATAGTCTAAGTATTCCTTGAGCCTCCAAGCAAAACAAGTGGCTCCGGGCATCTTGAAATCCTGAGAACACTTATTCCGGCGTCCACACAACCTGGAAACGCTGAGCCTGGCATTTCATCTTCTGGGATCCAGGACTTAGACAGTATTTCACAAACTAATACGTCAAAGCTTTCCTGGGTATAAGTGAGTTCTTCCTGCTTCAAAGAGACAGACGAGAAGATAGCGATGCAGCAGACAGACTCAGGTCTCACTCATGTTATCCTACGAGGGAAGTGTCACTGTATAAATCCGTCTGTCAGCGGTACAAGTCTAGTCCCAAGTAACTTATTTTCTAAACGTCGTCTTAGTCTTTATCTGCAATACTGTGGGTGAATTATCTTTATTGGGTTATTTTCCAAGACGTGGTTAGTTGGTTTTCTTGATTGTTTATACATTTTTTTTATGACGTATGTCGATTTAACTGTGGAAATTCAACACTTCTAAATAACTCCGTCCCCAAAAGACTAGCCACATAACTTAATAAATACTAATACAAAGTGAATCATGGCGATGGTGATGGTGTGACTGCTGGCTGATGCTGTGTTTATGGTGGCATGTTGGCGGTATGGTAGTATGATGGTATGGTGGTATGGTGTGGTGGTTTAGTGGGGTTTGTTTGTTATGGTGACGGTTGTGTGGGTGTTGTGGGTGAGGTATGGTGTTGGTGGTGGTGGTGTGGCTGCTGGGTGGTGTTGATGGTGATGTGTTGGGTGTATGGTAGGTGGTGCGGCGGTGATAGTGTAGTGACGTAAGAGTTAGTGTGTGGTGTGATGATGGTGATGATGGTGATGATGGTGATTGGTGTTTTGGCTGTGATGGTGAGGCTGACACAATGGGGACGTTATCTTTACTCACTCACTCACTCACTTACTCACTCTCATACTCACTCACTAACTCTTTCAGTCACTCTATCCTTCCCTCATTCACTCCTTCTCATTCACACTCACTCACTCACTCACTTACTAACTCTCATACTCACTCACTAACTCTTTCAGTCACTCAATCCTTCCCTCATTCACTCCTTCCCTTTCACACTCACTTACTCACTCATTCGCTCCCACACTCCCTTCCTTCCTCCCTTCCTCCCTCTCTTATTTCCTCATTCTTTTCCTCCCTTCTTTCCACCATTTCTTATTTACTCATTCACTTCCTCCCTCCTTCCCTCCCATTCTTTCTTACTCCCTCCCTCCCTTTCTCTCACCCTCCCTTCCTCCCTCACTCATTAATTCCATGCTCACTCACACACTCACTCCTTCCCTCACTCACTTAATCCTCCTCTCACCTACTCTTTCGATCAATTTCATTTACTCATTCAATTATTCCCTCCCTCCTTTTCTTACTGCTTCACTTCCTTCCTCCTTCACTCCTCTTTTTCACTCCTTCCCTCCCTCACTCATTAGCTCCCACAGTAAATCCTTCCCTCCTTCTCTCCCTCCCTTTCACATTCATTCATTCACCTTTTCCTTCCCTCCTTCCCTCATTCACTCCCATACTCACGCACACCCTCAATCCCTCCCTCGCTGTTTCCCTGCGTCAGCTCGCCGCAGCACGGACGGGGCATGGGGGAGGGGCACTGAGGGCGGCTTTGGGGGACTTAGCGTGGATGGTGCAGGCCGTGACGGGGACTAATCCGTCTCGCTGTGTGCCCGGGAGGTGGAGTGTGACCCAGCATACCGGGAGGGCCGAGAAGAATTGAGGAGGCGACGGGAGGAGGGGAGAGTGGGCAAGGAGGAGAATAAGTAGCCAGGGGAGACGAGACGAAGAAGACAAGATGAGGCAAGAGGTGAGACAAAGAGAAGATGAGGGACGAGACAAGGAGAAGACGAGGACGGGGCAAGAGATGAGGCAAAGAGAACGACAAGACGAGCTCAGAGGAGGCAAATGTGACAAGAGACGAAATAAAAAGGACTAGACGAGACCAAGAGGAGCGAGACGAGGCAAGAGACAAGACAAGGAGGGTATCACGAGCTCAGGTGGAAGCGAGACGAGGCAAGAGAAGGAGCCAAGAGGATAAGACGAGGAGAGAGGAGAGACGAGAGATGAGAGGACAAAAGGAGCTCAGGGGAGGAGGAAAAAGAAGAGTCGATGTGTGTGAACGAGAATCATCATCTTCACAAGATTTTAAAATTATGATCAAAACTTTTCATGAGCTTAAGGATAAAAAAAAAAAAAAAAAAACGTTATACCGGTACGTCTCATAAGCTGTTTATACTCGTTCTTGATACCCGCAACATAATTTTCTTTCGTTTTTTTTTCACGAGGCAAAAGTGTAATGGTACGGTTTTCACAAGAATATATAAGAACTGTGATCAAGATATTTCTCGTGGTGTTCAGAATATAAGGGAAAAAATGCATGTTATATGTGTCGCTATGATACCCATAACATACATATTTTCATTATTTCACGAGAAGAGTGTAGTGGAGAATAGTAGTATTTTTTTACACGAAAATTTCAAAACTCTGATATCAAGACTTTTCCTCCACTAAAAAATCTGGAAACGGTAAGCGAATATCTCCCGTTTTTTGGATAGACGAGACGAGAAGAGACGAGCTGAGACGAAAGTGAGACGGCAGATGATTGAAGACTTTTCCGAAGAAGATTTTAGGACAGTGATAAAAACTTCTCATTAGTTGGATAAAAGGAAAAGGGAAAATGCTGAACGTATTACCATTACTTCCATGAGATGAGGCGAGGACAGAGTGTGACAACAAACTATCCGGGAATTTAAGATATTGTCCCTTTAACTAGAAAAAAACGATATAAAGGTGAATGTAAATATTCTCGCGAAACGAGTTGATAGTGAAGTATGGCAACAAACAACCTAAGAGTTTTACCACGACAAGCAAAACATTAGTACCTTTTAACCCCTTGACCGCGGATTTCCTACAAGAAGACATCACCAAGCTATAGGAATGGAACAAAAAGTGGCTGCTACAATTCAATGAGGAAAAATGTGAAGTCTTGCACATTGGGAGGGGATATCTAGCACACCAATACCACATGGGAAACACTCCACTATCCACCACAGAGGCAGAGAAAAACCTGGGAATATATGTTACCAGGCTACCAGTGAAAGTCGAATCCGTGCCAATCGCAGCGTACGGGTTAATTAACCTAAAGCAAATAAAATAAACATACCCCCCAAAATCTGGAAACAGCATACCCAGTCCTCCCCACTAAGGTTCCAAATTGGGTGACCACTACATCCCTCTTAAAAAATCACCACCACCACCAACAACAACAAAAAGAAAAGGAGGAGCTCAAAGCATCAGCCTTAAAACTCGCCCCGTCAGGCCGAAGTTGTGAGTATGCATGTATGATAAACTCCACTATCCCGAAGAGGCCACTCCGAGCCGCAAAGTTTAGCGCACTGGTCTGCCAAGGTACATAAACACAGTCACACGGAGGAGGGGAGAGGGCAAAGGGTGGTGTGACTGTGTGTGCGTGTGTGTGTGTGTGTGTGTGTGTGTGTGAGAGAGAGAGAGAGAGAGAGAGAGAGAGAGAGAGAGAGAGAGAGAGAGAGAGAGAGAGAGAGAGAGAGAGAGAGAGAAGCAAAAAGAAAACATAGATATAGAGACAGACAGGTAAACAGACAAGCAGAAACACAGAAACAGCCACACAGACAGACAGAATGACTAAAACAAAAGCATACACACAAACACACGAACAAAAAGCCGGCCAAACAGACAGATAAAACACTGAGACCCCTCCCCCCCCACCTTCCAAAACAACAATCACAGAACTATTTAGCGTGACATTGCTTGCGTACTATTGCTTTGCGTATCACGGCTTTGCGTCCCGTGAGTTTCCGTTGCGTGGCGATGCATGGCGTGACTGGGAGACAGGCAGAGGGAAAGGGAGAGGCAGGGACGGGAGGCTGGGTCGCGGTGGCATGGAAGAGGGAGAAGGAGAGGGAAGGAGGGCCGGGTCGTGGGGGTGGTGGCGAGTGGCAGTGGGAGGGTCGTGGTGGCAGAGAAGGGAGTGGGAGAGAGGGTCGAAGTCGGATCGTTGTGGCGTGCCTTGCTCAGCTTCACTCGGACGCGGCATCTAACTTTGAGCACAGATCCGGGACCCATTGTGGAAGTCCCGCCCTGTCTCCATTAGGCCGGGGCTGGCGACGCGGCGTGGCGTGGCGCGGCAAAGGGACGGGAGGTGGGGGCTGGCTGGCAGGCGATGGGGAGAGCTGTAAGTGCTGGTGTTGGGGAGAGTGAAGAGGATAGGTAAAGGGTGAAAGGAGGAATGATAGGGAGGTGGAGAGAAGGATAGGAAGAGAGCGAGACAGCAGTGAAAAGGAGAGAACAGGATAAGGAAAGAAGAGCTGAAGGACGGGAGAATACGGAGAGGCCAAAAGTGCTGGAAAGAAGAGGCAGCAGTGAGGAGAAGAGTGAGGAGGATAGGTGAAGGGCGAAAGATATGGAGAGGGAGAGAGTGATGGGAAGAGTGAGAGTGAGAGAGAGAGAGAGAGAGAGAGAACACAAAATCCTTCACGTGTTTTCCTTTTCCTAACCTTTTTCAATACCATTCTCTTTCTGCCATTTTACGTAACCAACCACTCTCCCTCTCAACTCCCCCTCCCCCTCCCGCCTCCCCCCCCCACCACACCACCTGGCCACGCCCACACACACAGGTAAACGCATAAAGGTGACACTTCCTCCGGCCGTTTGTTGTTTTGCGGCAGGATTCCATGGCACTCATATTTTATTCGTCCCGTGTAAATGTAAAAAAAAAAAATAATATAAATGAAAAAGAACTGGGGTTGAATTTTTTGAGACTTTTCTTTTTTTTGCTTGGCGGTGCAATCTCGTATATGTACCTCGCTAAAAACTCAT
>NC_066554.1:7604191-7659191 GCF_024679095.1 Eriocheir sinensis
GGGAAGCCTTAGCTTATCTGTCTGATGCACGTGGTGAGGGTAAACACGGATGAAGGGAGGCGACGGGTGGACATGGGCGAGAGCTGGACAGGGGGAGTCATGGATGAAGGTCTGTGAGAGGGGGACAAGGATGAGGGGCAGGCATGATAGGGATATAGCTCAGGACTCACGGAGGGAGAGATATGGATGAGGTAAAGAGAGGGGACAAGGTAGATGAGGGGAGGGCGAGGGCTGGACGTGGATGAGGAATGAGGGAGAGGGTGGAGAGTAGGATCGGGGGGGGAAGGGGAAAAGGGGTGGCAGGCAATCTACTGGCGATACGGAGACGCTTCCTATCGAGTGTGCGTTACTCAGCTGACAGGGAAAGATAAACAAGGTGTGTGTGTGTGTGTGTGTGTGTGTGTGTGTGTGTGTGTGTGTGTGTGTGTGTGTGTGTGTGTGTGTGTGTGTGTGTGTCCAGGGTCAGGTGGAACTCCGGCTCCCAAATTTGACCAAATGAAACCACGGCTCTCCAATTAGGGAAATGCAGCGCTGTTGTTGTTGATGTTTTTTTGTTATTGTTGTTATTTTATTGTTATCATTGCTGTTGTTGTTCTTGTTATTATTATTATTATTATTATTATTATTATTATTATTATTATTATTATTATTATTATTATTATTATTATTATTATTATTATTATTATTATTATTATTATTATTATTATTATTATTATTATTATTTCACATTGGCCCGTGTCCCTGATAACTGATTCTTACCTACCACAGGCTTAAAGGGCCAACGGACCGGAGATGAGCACCGCAGCCACGCGCAGGTATAGCGTGAGCACCTACCCTTACCTTACCTTACATGCTGTTATTGTTGATGCTTTTTATAATTATTATCATATATATTACTGCTACTTCTTTTACTACTTTCACTATTATTTTTTTTTGTACTGCCAATGGCGCTTGTAGGCTTTCTTGAGGTTCTCCTTGGCGACACCAGCCCGTTAGTGGCGCAGGTGAATTTCATTTATAGTGGCTGCCGTGTTGTATGACTCTTGCTTGGCCCATGCTGCCCCCCGGTGCTCCTCTTGACCGAAGTCGCTGAAGTCAAGGCTGGGTATAGGTCTGGGCAGCATGTGGGTGATCTTCCTCCACTCGGCAATAGTTGAAAATTGTAAGCGTGTATCATTGGGACTCAAAACTAGGTCCATCGGCCACCGCCTCCCCATACTGCTAACTACTACTATAACAAACACAATTGCTACCACAACAACTACTACTACTACTGCTAAACAAAACTTTCATCTATCATAACAAAGACTGCGGCACATGGGCTACGAAGTGGGGGGAGCGGAGGGGTCATCTCATGGTTAGGATCGTTTAATCAGTGGTCGTGGCGTCGAGGTGTGTGTGTGGGAAGGGGGAGGGGCGGCTAAGACCAGTGTCAGCCTCGCCTCGTGTTGTCCATTTCCATTAGGACGGTCCGCAGTAACCTTTTAGAATATAGAGCCTCGGCGCATGGTCAGGCCCGACGGCTCACCCAATAACGGAGGGGCGCCGTGCCATCAGCGTCAAATGAAGACCAGAATAAACTCTTTGCGCCGCCAGGGAAATTATGTTACGCCGCGTCTAAATCTGATTACAAAAAGACCTCATCCTCCCTTTTACTAACCCCCCCCCCCGTTTCGACCCTCTCTTTTTTTTCTCCCATTTATCTTCCATCCCCACCTTCTTCTCTTCCCTTTCTCCTCTCCTTCTCCCTCTCCCTTCTCCCTTTTTCTACCCCCCCCTCGACCCCCTCTTTTTTTTCTCCCTTTTCTCTTCTCTCCCCACCTTCTTTTCATTCCTTTCTCCTCCCCTTCTCCCTCTCCTTCCCTTCTCTTCTCTCTCCCCCTTCTGCTCCTTCTTCCCACTCCTACCTTTTCCTCCCTCTCCTCCCCCTTCTCGTCTCCTCTTCCCCCTTCTCTCCCCTCTCCCCCTATCTCTTCTCTCTGCCCCCCTTCTCTGCCCACTCCCTTCTAAATTTCCCTCCTCCTCACTCACCCTCCCTCGCTTCTTTCCCCTCTCCCCCACTTCTCTTACCTACCCCCCCCCCTCTCTTCCCCCCTTCTCTTCCAGCCCTCAATCCGCCCTGTCGTACGTTAACCCTGGATCGCTGACTCGTCGCTTGTGTTCCGAGTCGCTGAGTGTCTGAAGGCTGAGTTGACATCCACTGCGGTAAAGCCTTGTCACACACACACACACACACACACACACACACACACACACACACACACACACACACACGCACACGCACACGCAAACACAGTCACGTGGATGAAAGGTAAGGCAATGCTCTCTCTCTCTCTCTCTCTCTCTCTCTCTCTCTCTCTCTCTCTCTCTCTCTCTCTCTCTCTCTCTCTCTCTCTCTCTCTCTCTCTCTCTCTCTCTCTCTCTCTCTCTCTCTCTCTCTCTCTCTCTCTCTCTCTCTCTCTCTCTCTCTCTCTCTCTCTCTCTCTCTCTCTCTCTCTCTCTCTCTCTGTCTATCTGTTTCACTCAATCACTCACTCACTTTCGTCCGTTTTTTGTTGTTCTCTCTTGTTTTTTTTCTATCATTCCACTTTGTCCAGTTATGCTCAGGTTTGGAACGCTCGCTGTGATTGGCCAACGCTGGTGTAGATGCCGAGATTTTGTCGGTAGCTCCCCTGTACTCTTGTTTGGCTGGGTTGTTTTTTGGATGTGGGATCAACTTTCTCTTTCGTTCGAGGTTCAATTTTTCTCTTGTTTGAGGCTCATTTTTTTTTTTTAGAGTTTAGAGTTTGATGATGTTTTTTTTTCCGTTCGTGGTTCAGATTTCTTTCTCGGGTTGTCTCTTTCGATATGTGGTGTATATTTTTTGTTTTGTGTTTGAGGGTTTTGCTTACTTATTTAGGGTTTAAATACGGCTTTTTTTTAATCGTGGTTCGTTTTCTCGTTTTGATGATTTTTTGTTTTGTTTTGGGCATAAGTTTTATGTTTACTTATTTAAAATTTTGAGGGTTTCTTTTTTTTCGTTTATTTTTGGTTGTTTTATTATTGTAGTTATTTATTTTTCCTCTGTTTTGCACTTGTCTCGTTTGAGGTTTAATTCTTTTGTTTGGAGTTATGTTTTTTCTACGATGTTATTTTGTTTCTTTTATGGATCAAGTTTCTTTCCAATCATGATTAATATTTTGCTGTGTGATTCAATTCATTTATCGTTTAAGGTGACGTTTGTATTTTTTTTTAGGATTCATGTGTTATTTTTTTTCACTTTGGGTAAAACGTTCTCTTTTTTATTCTCTTTTTTTATTCTCTTTTTTTCGTTTGGTGTCCAGCACGTACTCGCGTGTGTGAAAACATGCAGTGTCGTACTTCCGGTGTGTGTGTGTGTGTGTGTGTGTGTGTGTGTGTGTGTGTGTGTGTGTGTGTGTGTCAATACGCAGCCGACTGACAAAATCACTGAGCAGTCTTCACCCTTTTTTTTATTTAAAAGGAAAACACTGGAACGCTCAGGGAAAAGAGGAAGTACCATACCTCTCCCACGCTGACACACACACACACACACACACACACACACACACACACACACACACACACACACACACTTTACTGCCCACTTTCTCTCAGTTCAGCCCCATCTCAGTCCTTATAACACACACACACACACACACACACACACACACACACACACACACACACACACACACACACACATGGACTCATCAAGGCCATACACACAGCCATCACCATCGCAAGGGCTGACTGGCTGGCTGATCGGTGTGCTGGCGGGCTGGCGGGCTGATCGGTGTGCTGGCGGGCTGGTGGGCTGATGGGCTGGTCGAAAGGATGGTCTTGGGCTTGGCATTGGGCTGGCTGGCGTGATACTGGGCTAATGATACTGGGCTAAAAGGAAGTGTCTTAGGTTTGGTATTGCCTTGGAAGCTAATATGGGAGAGTCGCTATTTCTCCCATTAATTATAAAATCCTCAATGTTTATCAGTCCTCAAACCCCTCGTCTCTTACATGAACTCCCTGCTTGTTGTTTCTGCTCATCTCTTCCCCTCCCATTCAGCTCTTCTCTTTAAGCTCTCTCCTCTCTCCCACTCATCTCTTTCCCTTCCCCTCATCTCTTCTACATGCCCCTCTGCCTCCTCCTCCTCCTTCCCACTCATCTCTTTCTCTCTCTCACACTCATCCCATCCACATAATCCTCTCTGTTTGCTTCTCTCTCCCACTCATTTCTTCCCTCTGTCCCTCTCCTTCCCACTCAGTTCTTCAATCTCTCTCTCTCTCTCTCTCCCACTCACCCCTTCCATACATACAACCTTTCCCGCCTGCCTCTCTCTCTCCCACTCATCTCTTCCATATAACCCTCCCTCTCTTTCTCCCTCTCATCTCCTCTATAAAGTCCCCTCTCCCTGCCTGCCTCGCTCCCTCCCTCTCCCTCCCTCCCATTCAATACCTCTTTCCCCCGGGCCTCTCTCTCTCTCTCTACCCTGATGGCGGGTCATGCAATGTATTCCGGGGAAATTTATGCTGGAGTTTTCCCTGTCAGAGAGTAGGGTCGGCCTCTCGATCATATGGAGGGGAGAAGGAATTTTTCGAATCAGTTATGATGGGACGGTGATGTGTGTGTGGAGGGGAGCCGAGATGCGCCTAATGCTGCTCGCTTTTTTATCACTTGTGGACCTGATGTATTTGTTCTGCTCCACGGGGATGCGCTGCGCTCCTCTATGTGTGTGTGTGTGTGTGTGTGTGTGTGTGTGTGAGTTTGTGTAAGGGGGCTAGGGGAAGGGGGTACTGGAGTGTATGTGTGCGTGTTGGGAGGGGGTATACCAGTGTGTGTGTGTGTGTGTGTGTGTGTGTGTGTGTGTGTGTGTGTGTGTGTGTGAGTGTAGAGGTGGAGGGAAGAAAGGACGGACGAGGAGGAAGGAAATGAGAGAGAGAGAGGGAAGTAGAGAGGAAATCCTTGCTGTTTATGTGTGTGTGTGTGTATGTGTGTGCGTGTGTGTATGTACGTATTGTAAGCATGTGTGGAGGAAGGTATGTATACGTGTGTAGGTATGTGTGCGTGTGTGTGCGTGTGTGCGTGCTTTATGGGCAAGCAACGCGGGCCGGCACAATCTCATTACTGTAAAATCAAGTAGTAGGGGGTTGCTAGTGGCGGCGGGGGTGGTACTGGTGCCGGTACGAGGCTGGGTAAGGGAGAGTAAGGGCAAGCAAGAATTTCCCTGCTCCTGGACTGAGGCTTCCGCTGTTATATTGGCGTGGACGAGGCTCAGCAGGGTCATGGGAGGGTTATGCAGCGCCTCACCACGATACAACACTATTTTTGGAAGCTCCTCGTCGCCCTGCCAGGATGAGAGTGAGAGAGAGTGAGGGGTAAAAGGGTAGAGAGAGAGGGATAGAGGGGTAGAAAGGTAGAGGGGTAGAGAGGGAGGGGTAGAGAGGTAGAGGTAGAGAGAGAGAGAGAGAGAGAGAGAGGGGTCAGATTAGGTTAAGTTAGGTTAGGTTAGGTCAGATCAGGTTTAGTTAGGTTAGGTTAGGTTAGGTTAGTTTAGGAAGAGAGAGAGAGAGAGAGAGAGAGAGAGAGAGAGAGAGAGAGAGTAAGGAAAGAGTACACGTGCAGGACTTTTAAAATTTTTCCTACTGTTATATTTTTCAGCCTTGCCTAACCTAAGCTGATGTAACAAAGCCGCCCTTTTTTTGGCCACTGCTCGCTCAGGCAAAACCGCTCTTTTTTTTGGCATCTGCATTGTGAAACCCTTAATATGGATGGATTATTGTCTCTCTCTTTTGTTTATTTTTTGTAACCTCTGTCCTCGCTACCATGATGAAGCGTCGTCGAAACAGTTAGAGTTAAGAAAGCGGAAGTATATTTTTTTCTATTCTTCTTCCGTGCAAAGTTTTGAGTGACGGATTATTGTCTTTCTCTTGTGTTTATTTTTCGTAACCTCTGTCCTCGCTACCATTATGAAGCGTCGCCGAAACAGTTAGAGTTAAGAAAGCGGAAGTATATTTTTTTTCTAGTCTTCTTCCTTGCAAAGTTTAGAGTGACCTTCCTTTCAGTCATTCCCTCTTGCTTTCATTTTTTAAGCCTCATCTTTACTAACGTTACAAGCCGTTCAGGCAGAATCAAAATCAAGAATGACTAACCTGGTAGCTGCAGGGATCATGTATCTTAATGGTCCCTCTAGGCGAGAAAAAATGAGAAAAAAAACATCACTCACGCAAACCATTTCTTAATATATATCAACCCATTTGTGATCAGTTTATGCATCATCTATTTTTAGGGGGTTTATATCATGGCAAAAATGTGGCCCGTCACCCGCTACTCACTGCTCCTAAAAAGAGTTAGAGGAGTGGCCGAAAGATAGGTCGATTTCGGGAGGAGACTGAGTGACTGAATAATTGACAAACTGACTGAATAAATTAGCAAATGAATGACTGACAATTAAGTAGTGCATGATGGAAAGTGCATGGTGTCTCATATCTACTCATCACTACGAAAGATAGTTATAGTAACAGAACCGGGTAGGACACGAAGTAACGGGTTTAAACTGGATAAATTCAGATTCAACAGGGACATAGGCAAAAATTGGTTTACTAATAGGGTGGTGGATGAGTGGAATAGGCTTAGCAGTCATGTGGTGAGTGCCAATACAATTGTCACATTCAAAAATAGACTAGATAAATTCATGGACAGCGATATTAGGTGGGGTTAGATACACGGGAGCTTAGGGTCAAAGGAGCTGCCTCGTACAGGCCTACCGGCCTCTTGCAGACTCCTGCGTTCTTATGTTCTTATGTTCTTAAAGACTCAAAACGTCTTCCATATCAAACCTTTTCTCCCTAATGCTCACCTTCCCTATCCCTGCGTATAAGAAGGCGTCGGGGCGGAGTCTACAGCCAACCAGGAGTGCATGGAGACGGTCCGTACTCTGTTTTATGTTGCGGAAATTCGCGAAGCCTTAGCCGGCCGGCGGAGAGAGTGAAGTGAAGCTCCCCATGGCATTTTTGTTCCTTGTTGA
Source organism: Eriocheir sinensis (assembly GCF_024679095.1). Lineage (NCBI taxonomy): Eukaryota > Metazoa > Arthropoda > Malacostraca > Decapoda > Varunidae > Eriocheir > Eriocheir sinensis. The sequence goes on from NC_066554.1 coordinate 7,611,211, forward strand.
GGGAATTTATATATTGCGTAGCGCCGGTTGCTGCATGGGTTACCTCGCCTCGCCCCGCCGCGCCTCGCCTGCAGTATGTTGTTCCAGGCTTCCAGGGAGAGGCCGGGTTAGTATATGCATGCGTGTGCGTGTGTGTGTGCGTGTGTGTGCGTGTGTGTCCGTGCCTGGCTCCCTGCGTGCGTGTGTGCGTGGTTGATGGATAGGGGTTATTTTAGCTAAACATGAGTTCATTCCATGATTTCCTAGTTGACGTGTCTCTCTCCCCCTCTCCTCTTTTCTCCCCTCTCTCATCTTCGCTCCCCTCATCTCCTCTTCTGCCCTCTCCTCTCGTCTACTCACCTTTCCCGTAGATCCTCTCCTCTCCCTTCCTTACTTTTCTCTCCCCTCCTCTCCTCTCCTGTTCTCTCGTCTCCTTTCCTCCCCTTTCTTTTCCTCTCCTCTTTCCCTCTCCTCCTCTGCCCTCTCCTCTCGTCTAGTCTCCTTTTCCTTAGATCCTCTCTCCCTTTCTTACTTTTCTCTCCCCTCCCCTCCTCTCCTGTTCTCTCGTCTCCTTTCCTCCCCTTTCCTTTCCTCTCCTCTTCCCCTCTCCCCTCCTGTCCCGCTGTCCTTTTGTCCTCTCCTTCCTCTCCTCTCCCTTCCCTCCCCTCGTCTCCGTTCCCCTACCTCCTCTCCTTTCCTCTCTCTTCCCTTTCTCTCCTTTTCCCCTCTCTCCTCCTGCCCCCTCCTGTCCCCTCATCTCCCCATTCGCCCTCTCGTCTTCTTTCCACTAGCTCCTCTTCTCTCCCTTCCTTCCCCTCCTCTCCTTTCCCCTACCTCCTCTCCTTTCCTCTCTCTTCCCTTTCTCTCATTTTCCCCTCTCCCCTCCTGTCCCGCTGTCCTTATTTGTCTCCTCATCTCCTCTTTCGCCCTCTCGTTTTCTCTCCCCTAGCTCCTCTTCTCTCCCTTCCTTCCCCTCCTCTCCTCTCCTTTCTCGTCCTTGTTCTCCTCCACTTCATTTGCTGCCAACGAAGAGTTTTTTTTTTTTTGTATGCGTGAAAGTTTGTCGTCAGGTTTCCTCTCCGATACCTTTTTACAGAGTTTCTTCCGCCTCTCCCCTCTCGCCATCTCCATCACTTCCTCTCCTGCGTTCTCCTTCCTTCCCTTCCCTTCTGTCTTACATTTCGCCCTCTTGTTTACAACCATTTTGCCTCTTCACTTCTTCCCCGCGTCCTTCATCCAGTCATTCACTCATTTGTTCCCTCACTCAATCCGCTCTTCCCTCTCGATCACTCCCCGTCGCCCCTCTAACGACGTCCACCGCCTCCATGCTGCCACTAACTCAATCCTCTCTTGTATACACCTTCGCCCTCCCTCTCTCCTTCCCCCCCGCCATTCCCTCCTTCCTCTTTTCCCCTCCTCGGCCCTCAGTTCACCTTGCCCTTCCGTTCCGTCCTTCCCTACTCACCGCCCTCCTCCCACGCCTCCTGGGCCGCGGCAGTGTATTAGTGTGTTGTTACAGATGGTTGAAGTCTTGTGAAATATATACCTCGCACAAGACAAACGGTAATGGTAGCTCTCAGCCGGCACCACCACCACCAGCGCCACCACCGCCGCCTCCACAACCAGGGTGACGCCGCTTGCTCGCTCGCTGCTGCAGGCCGGATCGACGGTTTGGGATGGACAGTCTGCGTGTGTGTGTGTGTGTGTGTGTGTGTGTGTGTGTGTGTCGTTGAGGATGGATAGGATGACATCAGACAAGCACAAGAGACTTCGGGGACAGAGAACCACGCCCTTTTGTGTTTGCGTTTGAGTCCCTGAGTACAGATCGAGGCCAGCTGCGTTTTGGAGGGGCGGGGGGGGGGGGGCACCACTGGGTAGGGACGAGGCGAAACCAGACTGGACCAGCAGGCGTCGAGGGGGGGGGGGGGGGGGAGGGGACACGCCCTTTGTACACCTGGAGTTGAGTTCATGGGCGAATATTAAAGCAGGAGAGGCGTGATCAATCAAATTGCTTCGCGGTGATCCTGGGAATAGACTGCTACACACTAGATGGGCGCGGGGGGCTCCAGGGGTGACGGGGCAACACTGGGCAACACTGGGCAACACAGGGCAACACTGGGGAACACTGGGCAACACTGGGGAACACTGGGGAACACAGGGCAACACTGGGGAACACTGGGCAACACAGGGCAACACTGGGGAACACTGAGGAACACTGGGCAACACTGGGGAACACTGGGGAACACAGGGCAACACTGGGGAACACTGGGGAACACTGGGCAACACAGGGCAACACTGGGGAACACTGGGGAACACAGGGCAACACTGGGGAACACTGGGCAACACAGGGCAACACTGGGGAACACTGGGCAACACAGGGCAACACTGGGGAACACTGGGCAACACAGGGCAACACTGGGGAACACTGGGGAACACTGGGCAACACTCCTTTTGTCCCCGTCGTTATGTTCATGGGCGCAGATCAAGGTAGGACAGGCGTGATTAGGTAGAGTTGTTAGTTACAATGCGTCGTGCTGCCACCAAGAATAGAGTGACACCCCATAGACGCCATACTGTTTGAGGGCATGGGAGAGCAAGCCGTTTGTATGTGTTGTTGATTCCTTGTGTGCGTGTTACGGCAGAGGGTGTGAATGGTCTTAATGTATCGCGTTATCGTTGGGGATTGAGGAGATGAAACTTGATGTACACAACAGGCTTCGGGGAATGTGGTAATACTCCCTTCGTGTTTGTGGTTAGGTTTAGCAGAGGTCAGTAGATGCGTGATTAGCTGTATTGTGTCGTGCTGTCCCCGGGGATGACCAGATAGGCACAGAAGGCTTGTAGGGAGAGGTATCACGTTCTCTTTGCCTGTGATTATATTCACAGACGTGGGTTAAGGCTGTCGTATTTCCTAATGCAAGAGTTAATCAGTATCTTAATCTCTCACTTTTACAGTAACTTCATCTCTCACTTCCAACTTCCTAACGCAAGAGTTACCTAGTATTCTCATCCATCGCATCTCTTGGCAACGTCGAGGTCACTGACCTTGTTTTTGCTGATGATGCTCTACTTCTCGCGGAATCACTGGAGGTCCTGGTGTTTGCTCTCGAAGTGCTGCATGAGGGGCGAAGACAGGGACTGAAGGTCTCCTTGGCCAAAACCAAGGTCCAGTCGTTTGGGGGCTTGCTGGATGGCACAGTTCAGTCAGTAGATGCATGTGGTGAGGATGTCGAGGTCACCAAAAGTTTCACATACCTTAGTAGCGTAGTGCATAACAGTGGTGCTCGGGTCTTAAGTGGAAGTCACTCGACGGATTGGCTTGACCCACGATGGACTCGCTCATTACGAGTATATGGTGCTGTCGTTATCTATGTAGGCGGACAAAGATTCGAATCTTTCAGTCGCTTGTGCTCCCTGTCTTGCCTGAACACATGGACACTGAATAGTGACTTGGAGAGTCGTGTCGATGCCTTTGGTACCAAGTGCCTTCGCAGGATCATGGGATATCGCTGAAATGACTTCTTGTCAAACCAGCGACTATATGTGATAAAACTAAATCGAGGCCTGTTACCAGTTACTCCGTTAACGCCAACTCCGGCTCTATGGGCACGTGGCGCGCCTCCTGGACGTCGATCCTGCTCACAGGATAGTTTCTGTACGAGACAACCCTGAGTGGAGGAAACCAAGGGGACGCCCACGTAACTCATGGGTGCGGCGAGTCGATCAATCCTGCCAGGAGGAACTTAGGAAGGATAGAGTAGCTGCGTAGAAACTTGTTCGGGAAAACCGTCGAGAGTGGAGGGGACGAGTGAGTGAAGCGACGCACCCCCGGGTGTATACTCCCCGTTAGTTAGTTTTACTGGTAAACTCTGAAGTGCCGTCCTTCACTTGTATTTCTCCTCCATACGCTAACCCTATTTTGGTCGAAAAGGGAGTTTGACGGGGCCTCTCGACTCAAAAGTTATAACTTGTTCAGCATCTTCCTCTGTCTTCTCGTCTTTTCAGTGTGGGAGCCGCGTGTTGCGAGCCTCTTCCCCCTAATTCACCTTGACCTTGACCCGCCTCCTGTGCCGTAAAAGGAAGTGGAGGCGTGATTAACCATAGTGCATCACGCTGATCCGGGGCGGGGGGCGGGTCGGGGTAAGTCTTGGGGTCTGGGCGGCGCGGCATCGGCTGTGATCACATTCTGCGTTGTTATCGCGGCCAAACGTGCGTGTCTGAGTGCCACTTACGGCCCTAACTGGCAGCCCCGCCGTTTCATTGCCCCTCTTGGGAGTTTCACTGACATTTTCATCGTTTTGCCGACCTCCCCGCTGCTTTGTTGGCTCCCGCGAGACCTCACCTCCGGGTGGTGTTTCTTCTTGCCCTGGCCGCCTGTTCGCCCCCTGGGGATGTTATTGGTTGTGATGGATGGATGGAGGGTTGTCAGGATGCGTGTTCAAATCAGCGTGTTTTCAGGGATGCATTGTAGTTGTTTTTTTGTTTTTCTGGTTTTGTTTTTTGATGGTCTTTGTGTTTGTTTTAGTGTGTTTATTTCACGATTAATCTTCTTACTTGTTCTGGATACTGTGTTCATGGTTGTCTTTAGCGATGCATTCTAGTTTTTTTTTTTTTTTGTATCTCCGTTTTTAATCGTGATGAGAATTGTTTTTTTTCAGCAGAGGAGACAATGCAAGGGCGTAAAAAAAAAGAAAACAATAATGAAAAAAAAAAAAAGCCCGCTACTTACTGTTCTGCTTAAGTGTGAGTTGTAGCGTCTTCAATGTGGGTATTAATTTTTGTGCAGTTATTTTACTTGTTCTGAAGGTTTTGTTAATTGCAGAGTATTTTCCTTAACTCTTAGGGATGTATTTTTTTATATTACTTTTTTTCTGGAGATTGGTTTTTTTTGTTTGTTTTTTTACAGCAAAGGAGACAGCACAAGGGCACAAAAAAAAGGAAACAACAACAAAAATTTTTTTATTTTACTTTTTTCTGGAGATTGTTTTTTTTTTGTTTGTTTTTTTACAGCAAAGGAGACAGCACAAGGGCACAAAAAAAAAAAGGAAACAACAACAAAAAAAGCCCGCTATTCGCTATTCAAAGTAGTGTTACCTGAAGTTACCTGCTTACCTGAAGTGACCCTGTTGTCTCTTTGATTTCAATAATTTTGCGTTAGAGCTTAATTGTGTTCACTCTTGTGGTTTCATTGGTAACTTCAGTGATTCATTCTCTTCTTTTTTCTGAGGCAAATTGATTCTCTGATTTTTATTGTAACACACACATATACACACAAATACATACATACAACAGTCATTCTCTTTTTTTTTGAGGCAAATTGATTCTCTGATTTTTATTGTAACACACACGTATACACACAAATACATACATACAACAGTCATTCTCTTTTTTTCTGAGGCAAATTGATTCTCTGATTTTTATTGTAACTCACACATATACACACAAATACATACATACAACAGTCATTCTCTTCTTTTTTCTGAGGCAAATTGATTCTCTGATTTTTATTGTAACACACACATATACACACAAATACATACATAACAGCACTCATTCTCTTTTTTTTTTGAGGCAAATTGATTCTCTGATTTTTATTGTAACACACACGTATACACACAAATACATACATACAACAGTCATTCTCTTTTTTTTCTGAGGCAAATTGATTCTCTGATTTTTATTGTAACACACACATATACACACAAATACATACATACAACAGTCATTCTCTTTTTTTTTTTTTGAGGCAAATTGATTCTCTGATTTTTATTGTAAATCACACATATACACACAAATACATACATACAGCACTCATTCTTACTCCTGCGTGTTTCCATCAGTAGCTGCAGTGCATGAGGAGGAGGAGCGGCCGCAAGAACAGTGTGATGGAACATACATACACTAGGAAATAGCTGTGTCTCTCTGTCCTCTTTGTCGCGGAGTTTTGTGTCCCTTAACCCGCGCACTGTCTCCTCGCTCCGCTGGAAGAAAAAAAACTCGCACACATCATAAAGAAAACAGCGTAGCGCATCCTCGTTTTAATTAGAGCAAATGTACCTTATTTTTGAGGCGGGTCACGGGAGCATAAAAAAAACCCTCCGTCCAATAATGAGACTCAAAGGGAAGTGCGGGGAGAGAGAGAGAGAGAGAGAGAGAGAGAGAGAGAGAGAGAGAGAGAGAGAGAGAGAGAGAGAGAGAGAGAGAGAGAGAGAGAGAGAGAGAGAGAGAGAGAGAGAGAGAGAGAGAGAGAGAGAGAGAGAGAGACACCCACACACACACACACACACACACACACACACACACACACACACACACACACACACACGCACACACACAGACAAGCCGGTGTTTCCTGAGTTCTCGTTATGGCGGTGTCGTTTGCGGTGGTGTGTGTGTGTGTGTGTGTGTGGCGCTGGAGTGTCACCGCCGTCACCGTCACCACCACCACCACTACTTAACAACAACCACAACCATCACCACCACCACCGCCACTAACGTCGCCGTGCACCACCGTCACAGCTTCCGCCGCCGCCGCCGCCTGTCCGCCGTAGGGAAGGTGTCATTATCGTGTTACCGGCGTCGCGGGATCAATGAAACCTTTAAGTCACCACTCAGGAGCGCCGCGACATTATCCTCGGCGCAGCAACCTACTGTCTCCCCTATTTCAGGAGAGAACATCCAACCATGAAACTTGCGATCGACCGCTCCCCGCCCTGCCCCCCTTACTCGCGGGGTGATGCTTCCCTCCTCGCCTTCCTTAACGTCATCTTCTCCTCCTGTTATGGTGGTGAGCGTCCCGTGGAGGTGCCATGTTTTCCATCTTCACACGGTGCTTTGTCCGACCTTTACTCTGCTTCCTCGTTTCCCGGCACACCAACAGCAGGTTCAGCAGATGTGTAGCGCTCCAGGGCTTGGCAGACACACCTCTGCGTTGGTCATATCTATATCCACGCCGTGCCCTCTCTATCTCGTCCTTGCTGCGTCGTTGGCCGGGTTTGGATAGAGGTGCTTCATTTAAAACATCTAACTTTATAACATTTATGTTAGTATCGAGGGCCATAAAATCTCAACACACATAAAATGACTAAATAATGGACAGCCGCGAGTGACCCGCCGGGTGGAGTGGTCGTCGGTGCCTCGTAGCCGTGATTTACCGCGCACATTACCTCATGTCGGTAGCGCGGGGCCTTCCGTGCCATTACTCACCACTAATACTGTGAAGTAATGCCGCCCGGACCAACCGACGCTAATTATTTACCGTCCCGCTGAACTACATGATGGAGCAGCTCCGGAGGGCGCCCTTAGCAGGAACATTTGTAAGGAAGTGAAGGACTTTGATGATTGAACATTCCATCCTTTTCGAGAAGTTCCGCCTCAATCGAAAGCTTTCACAAATACATTGCTCACTGCACCGTAAAGGGGAACTTAATTGCCTTACAAATACATTTCAGTCGCTGAGTCTGGGATCAAGAAAACAAAATGACAACAAACTGTTCAAGAAATGCATTGGAAGGTTTTGGATGTTAGTAATTAGAGATCCACGTGTCCGTGAAGCTACACTTGAAGAATGGAATTGTGACGCAGAGCTGAGGCGGCCATTGCGACGAGTGCTGATCTCCGCTTACCGTCTGCCGCCCGAGGCTTTCAGGAAACATAACGTTAACGCGGAGAGACGGAAACTTAGTGTAAAAGCACAGGAACGATATCAAATGGTGTCTTTGCCGACGACACTATCTTGATAAGGAGTCGAGGTATGCAAGTATAAGAGTTCAGAGATTTCATAACGTTTCATTATTGTTGTTGAGATTATAAAGACTAAGATCAAACTGAGACTCTACACATAGAAATTTAAAACAATCGGAATTTATCCACTTCAGAAACACATTGGATGCAGTGCTTCCGTTGATTACTTCTAGATACAGAAACAGTCTATCCCATTCTCTTCAAACACATGGAGTCTCGTGCGTATCACAGTCAGTTGTAAGAGCATTTCAAATATAGTCGATTGCACATTCAAGGACGCACAAAGAGCAGAGAAAAATGGAGAGCGATGACAGGCACTGCACAAAGACCAAGGAAATAGGAAATTAAAGTTGGAAATATTTGACCTGCCGCGGCGAGGTGAAGGCGCTATGTTTAGAGGAGAGACTCGACAACACAACAGGAACACTGACGACCCTAACCTATCTTTATTTCATTAAGAGAGACGGACCAAGGGCCAAGTATGACACTACAAAAAGATATACCCACAACACGCCGGTCCTACAAAGTGTATACTCTTAAGAAGGATAATCTAACATAACCCCTGAGTTGTCTTGAGAGGGTAAGAAAAGAGATGGCGCACTGTAAACACTCAGGAGCAGCGTGACCCCTAACTGCCGTGCTGGAATCATTTAGCAGCGCCGAAATCACGTGGTGGGAAGGTGGTGTTTAATTCAGCCGCGGGAGGGCGCTGAATGTCACGAGAATACAGGTTGGGAACACTTTTGTCCGCACGTGTTTACATTCTACTCGGTCTGCTGTATTTTCCTTCGGTTTTATCTCGTTTGCGTGTCGGCGGCGCTGTAATACTCGAGTGGCGGCGTGAGGGTCGCCGTGCGTGCTGACATGTCTTGGCTAAATTATTAAGCATACGGTGAGCCTCATTAGCTGGTGGGCAGGTGAGGCGAGCTGAGGGCGACTCGCAGGCTGGTGTACGCGTGTGTGTGTGTGTGTGTGTGTGTGTGTGTGTGTGTGTGTGTGTATGTTAGCATGAGACGGCTGTAGTAGGTAAATAGGTAAGAGGTCGGTAGGTAAGCCAAGGGTAGGGAGGAGGAGGAGGACAGGAGGAAGCGTGGGGCTGGACTGGGTGGGGCGGGGCGGGGCGGGGCAGCGTTAGGTCCCGCGGGGAACACATTATCCTCTCGAGTTGCATGCCCTCCTTCCCTCCCTCCCCAGAGCCGGGACGTGCCTGCTGCGGGAGGTGAGTGTCGCCGCTGACCCCCGCCGCCGGCCCCAAACTGAAGGAGACAGGCGAAGAAAACGGTGATGAAGCCTATTTGTCTCCCTCGCCTCGGCGCCTCCCCCTGTGCGTGAGCCTCGTTCCTGATTGTGGCCTTGTCCTCACTCACCACTCCTAAGCCTCGGCCCACAGTGGCTGCCTCCACCGACGTGATGCAATATGCCGCCATTTTACACTCTTCCACGGGGCCCAGACACTGCCCGGTCAGTCATCGTAGGACAAACAGGAATCAACGACAAGGACGTGTATAGGGCGTGGATCGGCCGGGCGTGAGCGGCAGGCGTGTCATCACTTTCCTAACCTCGGGAGGCAAGAGTCAGGCATATCTCCGTTTCAGTGACGCTAAAATGTGTTGACTAGATAGACTCTGTGGTATGAAGGATGACAAAAATGATTCAGGGTGTGAGAAACTTGCCCTATGAGGATAGACTTAAGCATTTAAATCTACACTCTCTAGAAAGGCGAAGGTTGCGAGGAGACCTTATCGAGGTCTATAAATGAATGAAGGGCTTTTATAAAGGGGATGTCCATAGGGTTCTGGTAGTAAAAGAGCCAGGTAGGACACGTAACAATGGTCTCAAGTTAGACAAATTCAGATTCAGCAAAGACATAGGCAAGAATTGGTTCACAAATAGAGTGGTGGATGAATGGAACAGGCTTGACAGTCAAGTTGTGGGTGCCAATACCATAGATACATTCAAGAAGAGGTTGGATAAATTCATGGATAGTGAGGTAAGGTGGGGTTAGGATAACAGGAGCTGCCTTGTATAGGCCGACCGGCCTCTTGCAGACTCCCTACGTTCTTATGTTCTTATGTTCTTCCTGGAGTAGATGACGTGAGTTTTTCTCTTAGTTGAAATGGATTTGCTGTCATCGGATACTTTATTGGAATTCATTGCAGTGCGTCACAAGTGTGGCGGATACTTAACATCGCCAGTATTCTGGATCTCCAGGGAGACAATCAGAGCGCCACCCGCCTCGCCTGAGCCGCCTCGTCGCGAAGGGTCCGGGTCGTGCCGGCCGGCGGGTTGGCAGCAGGCAAGGGCCGCGACACGCAACCCGCCCGCCGAGGATCACTCACTCTGTCAGCCGGTCAACCCGTCCTCGGACGGTCGGTCAGTCAGTCAGTCAGTCGGTCAGTCAGATACTTTTGGTCACCATGACCTTGGACGGCGGCCTCTGTCACTTGCATATTCCAGAGGAACAGAAAACTTCTCAAATTCTGACATCGGAGATTTAAAAGGACTTTTAGGGCCTCCTCATAAAAGCTGCGAAACAGGCAAGTCAAAGTTTGGGATTAAAACGCCTATTTCCCGTCAGCTGAGACATGGACCGGCGGGGGGAGGGGAGGGGAGGGATCTAGATGGAGCGGAGGAGAGGGAGAAAATGAAAGAGTAAAGAGGGAGGAGGATGGGCGGGTGAAGAGAGCCAGCCTAGAGGGTGCTGGTTATGGTTATTGCTGTGGTTGCCTCCCTGCATGGTACACGGGTCCAGGGAGCGATACACTGGCATTTGGGTCGCCGCTTCCTTACAAAGCGTTATGGATACAACAGGGGAGGAAGGTAGAGTGTAAGCGTGTTGACAAGCTGTTAGTAGTTGACTGGCTTGTTAGGTGACTCATTCCACTCCATCGAACTCACTTAAGAATTTATTGGGATGCGGTGAAACCCATATTCAGCATACCATCCACATTATTCAAGCCACACTTGACGAGCCACATTTCCTTGCGTCGCTTTATTATAACTTATATAATCGCAACAGTGCGAACGCTTAAAAGACGTCAGTACAGGCTACGATTATGTAACATTGCGGACTACATTAACAACATGAAGATGGTTAATACATACGCATAACGGGAACTCAGCGATCGTAGAGCAGCTTCTTCGGTTAATAATTACGTACGGTGGCCGTGATAACAACTTCCCGACGGCCTTCTGTTATGCCTCTCTCAGGGCAGGGCCGAGGCGCCTCCGACTTAACCCCGTCGTGTCTTATCTACCCTTTACGCCGCGTTATCAAAGTGAGATGTAAACACGACCTCACCACCGTTGCTCCTCATTCACTCTTTCTCTCTCTCATCCGCTGTTTCTCTCTCTCTCTCTCTCTCTCTCTCTCTCTCTCTCTCTCTCTCTCTCTCTCTCTCTCTCTCTCTCTCTCTCTCTCTCTCTGTCTTAGCTAAGGACTGTCTCTCCATAGAACACATCAATGCCCAGTCTCTTCTATCTAGCTTCGATGAAATAAAATTACTATTATATGACCGTGATATTGACATTCTCTGTGTTAGTGAGACTTGGCTTCATCAACAAACACCTGACTCACTAATGATAATACCAGGTTACAATTTATTTCGACACGATAAGGGCCGCGGAGGTGGAGTGTGTCTTTATGTTAAGGATAATCTAAGCTCCAAGATCATTACACCAGATGTTGAACCCTGTACTGGAATCGAAAACATATGGATCACAGTTCAAAGCAGAAAACTACCATCAATCATTGTAGGATGCTTATACAGACATCCCAAAGCCCCCGCTACCTCATATGATTATCTAATGGAAGTCTTCAAGCACGTTAACCTAAGAAAGAAACCCATGTATGTATTCGGCGATCTTAACGATAACCTTCTAGTTAACAACAGCAACCTGCAGAAAATAATTGAAGCTTGCGGTTTATCCCAAGTAATAAGTAAACCAACACGTGTCACCCCCCAGTCTGCCACACTACTTGATATCCTAATCACAAAAAAAAGAAAGTATTGTTACCTCTGATTGCCTTCCCAGTACTATCGCAGATCACGACATGATTATCTCAAAAATCGACATTAGCAAACCCAAACGAACAAAAATAAAGAAAACTTTCAGAAGCATGGCTACATACAATAAAGATAACTTTTGTGATGCATTGCTAAACAGCTCAGACTGCTTAAATAGTATCACGTTAACTGATGACATTGACGAACAGGTGAATATACTTAACACTATATTCAATTCTTGCCTAGACCAAGTTGCCCCAATGACGACTAAATATATAATAGACCACCTGCTCCTTGGATCGACAAAGAAGTAAGAGATAACATGAAGTACAGCGATAGCTTTCAAGGCCAGCTAAAATTAGATCGACATAACACACATAGACATAGGATTCAGGCAGAAATAACTTCTGCCTGAATCCGTGTTGAGAGCTAGAAAGTAAAGCATTCCCTTCTAGGTGGTCAGAAAGTTGCTTAGCTACAATTTTTTCGAAGACCTTTGATATTACAGGGAGGAGAGATATTGGTCTGTAATTGGAGTTGATATTGCTATCCCCTACTGAAACTGCTCTCACAGTAATATCCAATAATGTATATAGTAACCTAGATAATAAGAGAATAACTCTGATAACTTTATGTGACTTATCGAAGGCATTCGACAGTGTTAACCACGACATTTTACTGCAGCGATGCCTTAAACTACGTATAGACCCTTTCTGGATCCAAGACCACCTATCAAACAGAACTCAATCAGTCCGGCTAAACAATCACATATCACCCAAATCCTTAATAACACATGGAGTCCCACAAGGCTCTATCTTGGCCCTATTCTTTATACTATTTTTGTTAATGATATCTCAGATCACATCAGCGACTGTATACTGGTTCAGTACGCAGATGACACACAGTTTATCCACAGTGACAACATTAATAACATAGACCAGCTAATAACCAGAGCTAAAGTAACACTGTCGAATGCCAAGACTTACTTCCTAAAAAGTGTCCTTCTGTTGAATTCTAACAAAACCCAATTTATATTTATCGGCACACGGCAACTGTTATCGAGCTTACCAGATGATATGACCATCAACTTTGACGGAAGTGATATACCAATAAGCAAACATGTTAAAATATTGGGTGTTTACTTTGACAAGTACATGACGTTCGACACACACATACATCAACTCAACAAAAAAGTAATAGGGGTTATAATGTTCATAAACAGAATTAAGGACATATTTGATAAGGACACCAGAGTGATTGTTATCAAGACACTAGTGTTAAGTCTAATCAATTACGGACTAAAAATATGGGGCAACACCAATGAGACCCTCATGCAGCGAGTGCAAAAACTGCAAAACTTCGCTGCCAAAGTTGCTGCTGGGGGCTACAAAAGACGCGACCGTGCTACTCCTGTGTTACAAGAACTAAAGTGGATAAAGATGAAAGAAAAAGTGAAATTCGATCAGTGTATAATGGTGTATAAAGTGACCCATAAATATTATCCTGAGTGGCTACTAAACTTACCATATGTAACACAAATTAACGAACTTGTAACGAGACAAAACGGAGACCTATTTATCCCTAGAGTGAGAACAGACAATGGTGCGCGGTCACTATTAGTAAGTGGACCAAGAGCATGGAACAAGCTCCCCCCTAATATAAAAGAACTCCCGTCACTCACGAGCTTCAAGAAAGCCCTAACTATTCACGCTCTTCAAGAAGGCTTTTGCTAAAGAACGCGTGAAGGACATAATATACACTTACCTCGTATATATGTATTATATCTAGTAAGTTCCTATATATGATATCCCATGTAAATATTTAGTAATTAAGATGAAAGAGTAGTTAAAGAAAAGTCTTATATATGATATCTATATTACATGTAAAATATTTAGTAATTAAGAGAAAATCCATTGTACATTGTACTTTAATGGAATAAAGCATTTTGATTCTGATTCTCTCTCTCTCTCTCTCTCTCTCTCTCTCTCTCTCTCTCTCTCTCTCTCTCTCTCTCTCTCTCTCTCTCTCTCTCTCTCTCTCTCTCTCTCTCTCTCTCTCTCTCTCTCTCTCTCTCTCTCTCTCTCTCTCTCTCTCTCTTATCCATCTGAGGCCAGCGGCTGTATGGAGGGCGTGTGCAATGCAGGTAACCAGTTGATGAGTGTCGATAGACTGCGTTCGTCAGTCAGTCCACCTGTCGTGCGGGGCGAGGCGGCGCTGCACTGCCACGATAATTATGCCACGGGTCGTCTTTGAAGCGGCGGGCGTGGAAAGCGTGAAGTGAGTGCGTCTGCTGATAACACCTTGGACATTACCGGGAAAGCAATTACCTGAATAACGAATGGCAGAAACACTGATAATTACAGTGCCGCGCTGATGAGCTGTGATGTTTATTGTGTATTTTTGAACAGCTCCTAATTAACGGCGCTTTCAAAATTGCAATACTGAACAGCCGCCCGCGTGCCAGCAATTATGGGCTGTAGGTGGGGCGGGGTGGGGCGGTGGGCGTGATGGGGAAAAATGAAAGAGTAGGAGGAGAGGTTAGGTGAGTGGGAGGCAGGCAAGTAGGGTGGCATAGGGATGGGTGGAGCGGGGCGAGCGGGACGGGCGGGGCAGGGCGGGGCAGGCTGGGTCGTCGGGCGTGATGGGAAAATGAAAAAGTGAGAGGGGTTAAGTGAGGCGGGGCTGGCGGGGCGACAAAGGCCTGGGCGGGGCGGGCAGGTGTGTTGATGAACGTGAACCCAGGTGAGTGAGTGCCAGCGAAGTGCCACCATCTATTCCATCCTACCTGTAACCAACCCCATTCTACCTGTTCCCTCCCCTCACCCATCCTACCTGTAACCACCCCCTACCCATCCAACCTGTAACCACCCCCTACCCATCCAACCTGTAACCACCCCCTACCCATCCTACTTGTAACCACCCCCGACTCATCCTACCTGTAACCACCCCCTATTCATCCTACCTGTAACCACCCCCTACCCATCCTACCTGTAACCACCCCCTATTCATCCTACCTGTAACCACCCCCTACCCATCTTACCTGTCCTCATCTTACCTGTACCTATCCTACCTGTATCCATTCTACTTGTACTACCCCCTACCCATCCCACCTCTACCCACCCCATTACCCACCTCACTAAACAACTGCCGGCCCACTAACTTACCTCACTCCACCCCTCATCAGCCACCGTCCACCTAAAACTACCCATCCCAATGCACTCCTCACCAACCACCCCACTCAGTACCTCCCTTCCTTACTCCACTGCATTCACCTCTTCAATCACTGCGCTAACCACCCTCACAACCTACCCCACTCATCACTACTACTCTCCCTCTCTCCCTCTCCCTCCCCCCTCACTCACTCACCCAACGACCACTATGCATTCACCACCATCACCACCTCCATCATTGCTCTAACTGCCCAGCCCACTCACTCACCCCCTCTGCTCCCACCACCTCCCCCCTCAGTATATATAGCAGGTGGGTGTCAGGTGGAGGTGTGTCCGCTGCCTAATCACGTATTTAGGTTCACTTTGTCTTCGCTGCAGGACGCTAGTCATTATCACGCCTCGATAGACGAACCAGCAAAGGCCCCGCGGTATATTGACGCCGCCCCGCCCCGCCCCGCCCCGCCCCGCCCCGCTGATATGTGTTTGGGGGGACTGGGAGTAGGAGAGAGAGAGAGAGAGAGAGAGAGAGAGAGAGTTTTTGCCTCCTCGACTCTCACGCGATGATAATTACCGCCGTCTCTCTCTCTCTCTCTCTCTCTCTCTCTTGCTTACCTTCTTCACCGCCATCTGTCGCGTCGCAGTTCTCAATGATTCATTTGCACGCACGCTGTACCTTCGTTTTCTTCTTTTTTATTTTTCCTTTGTCGTCGTTGCGTCGTCATCTTACTCCTCCTCCTCCTCCTCCTCCTCCTATTCAAGCGGGGCGATAGTACGGACGTGTCATTCGCCACTGGAATATCCTTGCATTAGAAGTAGTAAGCAAAGGCCATCAGCTTCTTTGAAAATCGAATCAAGTGACATGAATCAGTGCGGAGTGCCTTCATCTGCTATGCCGGCTCTGAAGTGACTGTCGGGCAGATCAAATCACTTGGGCGAACAACCTCGTAGTGAGTCTATAAGCTTCCTGTTGCCAGTATTTCCACGTTTCTGTGTGTCCATTTTTCTCCTCCTCTTCCTATACATGAAACACATGGGAAGAAACTCGTAGAAATGCTTCGGCTTGTCGGCAGGGAGATGAGTGTCAATACATATATATAGCCATGGTCTTGGTGTGGTGACTGACCGAGTGAACGGCAGGATATATGTTTGTTTGTTTGTGTGTGTGTGTGTGTGTGTGTGTGTGTGTGTGTGTGTGTGTGTACGTGAGCTATGATAAACGTGTATAGTTCATGTATTTCAAGGATGCGTTTTTACATGTGCATACCGCTTTTTGTTGTCGCTCGTTTCATTGTGTTGCAGTTAGCGGCGCCATGCAGACTGTGGTGCAATATGTATGCGTTGTGAGGGAGGGAAGGAGCGGCGCGAGGACGTAACGACACCTGACTGCGACGCTATTCCTCTTGTTTTACCTTTACCTGGCGCGTGCAATGAGGGAGGCGGGGCGTGGAAGGTGCGGCTCAGGGTAATGGTGTGTGTGTGTGTGTGTGTGTGTGTGTGTGTGTGTGTGTGTTATAGGAACGTCAGGGATTAATCTCGTGCTGCTGCTAATGGAGGTGATTATAATAATGGTTCATACGTCTGTTGTGTTATGGTGATTTGAAGCTCACGATGATAATTGTTGGTGTGATGCGGAGAGTTCTTTATGTGTTTAGTGTAAGCTGTTGATGCAGATGTGATGTTTTATATGTGTATATGTGTGTGGGGGGATTATGTGTGTGTGTGTGTGTGTGTGTGTGTGTGTGTGTGTGTGTGTGTGTGTGTGTGCAGCCATTGCTATGCTTTCCTTACATTGCAGGTAGCAGTTCATGGACAAAATCAAATCCCCCCCCAAAATAAACCCTGGACTAATCATTCGGCGTGACAACAAGAGAGCAGGAGATAAGAAATGATCAGTTTAGGTTGGTAATGTGTTTAGATATTCCGTTTTTGAAAGACAGTGAAGAACAGTTTGTTTTGGTGTCTATTAATGTACACAATGGAATTCAGATTTACGGAATAAGATCTCAGCGAAAGGGGAATGAGTCAGGACATGATTAGCTTTAGAACTCAAATAGTGAAAGGGTTTTACTTATAATTAGGTGAGAGATATACAGCACAGATTTATACAGTGATAGTGACAATAATTCTTACCAAGGTAGTAAAAACTTGAAAAAAAAAAATCAAAGCCTAGTAAATAATGGCATCGCTTACACGGACGCAGCATCAAACTTTGGGCTGAAGTTTATGTTAGAGAAAGTAGGAGGGAAGAGAATAGGGATTACTGTCAGTGGTCTCAGAAACTTGTGGCTCAGTTAGAAAGAGAAGGTGAGGTTTCGAGGAGGAGAGATGGTGTTCCGCAGAAATGTTTGTCATGTGCCAGACTCCTTCTTCGAGGGTCGCTGGTGGCAGGTCTCAGTCCCTTCTGGAGCGAGCGAATTATTTTATAGTGACACTTTTTTTGCTTAACTCTGAGCTGCTGGATTTCTTGTTATGTTGTTTCTACTCCTGTTGTTTATTCACTGATGTTATGTGGTGTTGCTGGTATAGTGGTTGTTGTTCTGCTCTTATTGTTACGTTTAAGGAGATAGAAGCATTCTGGAGACCGAGCATTGAACAGAGCTTCCTTATTTTACTAAAGCTTATTCATATTCGTTGTCACCTGAATTGGAATAGACTATACTACTATTACCACTACTGCTACTACTACTACTACTACTTCTACTACTACTAGTACTACTACTACTACTACTACTACTACTTCCATCACCATCCCTACTACTACTACTACTACTACTTTCTTCTTTTCCTCCTCCTCCTCCAACTCCTTCCCCTCCTCCTCCCTTCCCCCCAGCTGCTATAAGTGGCCGCGGCGACACACACTATTAATTGGTACGCACCCAAGCCGCTGGTTTTCCTCGCCTAATTCACGACGCACTCCGCTATGCATGGATTTGCTCTTTTTTACCTGTTTTTTGCCCCGTTCATACTCCTTTCAGTACCACAGTGACACGACAGCTTAACCCCTCCACACCCCTCCTTCCCCCTCTTCTCCCTCCTGTTCTTCCCTTCCTCTTCCTCTGTGTCTTTTCCCTCCAGTCATTTTCTTCTCCACTTCTTCTCCTCAAGTACTCCCTTCCTCCCGTCCTCTCTTTCTCTCCTCCTCTCCTCTTTTCCCTCTTCCTCCTTCGCCCTATCTTCCATTCCTCCCCATTCCCCTTTCCTCCACCCTTTTTCTTCTCTCTACTCTTTCCCTTTACCTCCTCCTTTTTATATATTTTTCTTCTCCCTTTTCTCGTTTCCCTTCTTCTCTTACCCCTTTCATTCTCCACTCTCCCCTTTCCTTTGTCATTCTTTCCTTCTCCTTCTCTTCCACTCTCCTTTTCTCACCCTTTTCCTCATTCCACTTTCCTTACTCCTTCTTCCTCCACATATTCCGCTTATCCTCCACCTCTCCTTTCTCACTTCCTTTCCGTTTCTCCACACTCTACCTGGTTTTCCCACCCACCTTTTCTCTTATCTCCTTTCTTTCCTTCTCTACTCCCTACTTTCTCATCTTTTCTTCCATTCCTCACTCCTTATTTTCTACTCTATCTCTTCCCTCACCTTCTTTATTTCGTCCCTTCCCTCCCCCCTTTTCTCTCTCCCTTCCCTTCCCTTCCCTTCCCTTCCCGTCCCTTTCTTTCCCTTCCCTTCCCGTCCCTTCCCTTCCCTTCCCTTCCCTTCTCTTCCCTTCCCTTCCCGTCCCTTCCCTTCCCTTCCCTTCCCATCCCTTCCCTTCCCTTCCCTTCCCGCTTCTCTCCTTTATTTTTTATTCTGTGTCTTCCTTACCTGATTATCCGTTCCTGCACCCTTCGTCTTCGCGTGTTCGTGTTTATGTGTGTTTGTGTGTGTGTGTGTGTGTGTGTGTGTGTGTGTGTGTGTGTGTGTGTGTGTGTGTGTGTGTGTGTTTTATGTTACACTAAAAACGGAATAATTCTCTCTAAATCTATCTATCTACCTGTCTATCTATCTGTCTGGTTTTCTATCTATCTATCTATCTATCTATATTACGCAGGCAACTCACACTCTCCTCCTTAGCCTCGTCTTTGCCCTTACTCTCCTTACTACGCCCACCACCACCACCACCATCACCATCATCACCACCACCACCACCATCATCACCACCACCCTGACTCCCATCCAGCTCAGCCCCGCCCCGCTCCACCCCGCCCCGTCGTCCCACCACTCTCCTCCCCGCCCCGCCCCGCCCCGCTTCGAAAACAGTAGCGGCGTAGGACACTTATTAACGTGATATTTCAGTAGCGAGGATGCCAATAGTCTCTCTCTCTCTCTCTCTCTCTCTCTCTCTCTCTCTCTCTCTCTCTCTCTCTCTCTCTCTCTCTCTCTCTCTCTCTCTCTCGTTATATGTGTGTGTGTGTGTGTGTGTGTGTGTGTGTGTGTGTGTGTGTGTGTGTGTGTGTTCAGCCCCAGTAATGAGAAAAAAAGTCCGCACGTTACGACCCCATCTCCGCTGCAAGAAACAAAAGCTTACATTAAACCACTACTTTTCCTTTCCACGACCCACTTTATTCTCTCACTCAGACAACAGGAAATTGGAGACCCGGTACTGTATCTAGTCCTCCCGCGCCTTGTAACCCATCACGAGTAACAAAGCCAAATAATAATGAAAAAAACCATGAAAGTCGCAATATACCAAAGATTCCCTTGATCGAACTTGGGGTGAAGGGTGTAGGGTGTTTGGAAAAGGTGAAGGAAGGAGTGTTAAGAGTGTAGTGGGGTGTGAAGGAGGGGAGAGGTGTTGGGTGTGTCCGGATGAAGGAATGGAGTGTTTAGAAGGTGGAGGAGGGGATGGAGTAGAGTGGGTATAGAGAAGGAGAGGGTGTAGTGTGTGTGGGATGTGATGAGGTGGAGGAGGAGAGGATGTGTGGTGTATGTGGGATGTAGAGGAATGAGTGTGGAGGATGTATAGAAGATGGAATGAGGTACTGAGTCTGGAGGCAGTGTGGAGCAGGGTATGTAGCAAGGTGGAGAAGAAGGGGAAGGAGAGGGTGCATGGTGTATTTAGGGTGTGGAAGAGGTGTGGAGGAGGGGTGTTGGGTGTGTGGAGGCAAGAATGGGGTGATTTAAGTTCAGTTCAGTTAAGTTAAGTTCAATTAAGTTCAGTTCAGCTAAGTTCAGGTTATTTAAGTTCATTTCAATTAAGCTCAGTTCAGTTAAGTTCAGTTCATTTAAGTTCAGTTCAGTTAAGTTGAGTTCAGTATTCTTTAATCACAAATATATCACTAGATTGGAAAAATATATTAAGGACATTCAAATATATAGGAAAGTGCAGATACAGACACACCAGTCTACTTAATTTGGGGAGGCACTCCACTCACAACACAGTACATCGATCATACTCTTCATACTATGCATCTCTGGTGTCTCTCATGTAGCATATTTCTCTGATTAAAGCACCATTTTGCATAATACGACATTGTTCATTCTGCATATTTTCCCAAGAGTTATCCATTAAGTACCTGGAGTAAGGGATGTAGTATGGTGCAGGAGGAGGAGAGGGTGTAGGGTGTGTGTGAGGTGTGGGGGGAGGGGTTGTAAAAGGGTGTAGGGAGGTGTGGATGAGGTGTGGAAGAAATACTGGAATGGTTTAATGTAAGAGAGGATTTAGTAAGGTGGATGTGGAGGAGGAAAGCATGTAAGGTGTGGGTGGGATGTGGTAAGGTGGAGGATGAAATGGGTGTAGGGTCCTCCCGAAATTGACCTCTCTTTCGACCACCTCTTATGATTCTTTTTTGTAGGAGCAGCGAGTAGCGGGCTTTTTTTTATTATTGTTTCCTTTTTTTGTGCCCTTCAGCTGTCTCCTTTGTTGTAAAAAAAAATTATATGGGGTGTGTTGAAAGGTGTGCAGGGGACAGGTGTGTGAGGGTGAGGGCGGCGCGGCAGCCCACACCTGTTCATTCACGTTTAAACAGTCCGCCAATTAATACGCTAATTGCCAAGTCAGTTTATTGCGCTCAAAGCCAATGAGCAGTTTATTCTTTCCGTTCACGCGCGGGTATTGTTGTCACGGAAGATTGGCCGAATTAATGTTAGTGTGGAATTATGCGATATTTCCGGGCGAGCTTTCGTTAAATATTAATAACAGTGGGAATTGGATACATAAACATAATATTATTTTGGTGTTTTAAACTTTTAATTTGTCTTAACATTTTATTCTACTCTCGTGCCGTGTCCCTTTTTCTATTTTTTTATCCATTTTTTTTGCCTTGCTCCCGTCAACGCTTGTTTGTCCTCTTTCACATTATCTATTCATACTTTCATTGGCCTTTCTCTTCTCCTGTCATCTAAAATAGGATATTGCTATTTGTGAAACTATTTGGGGGCATTACGGCAATATCTCGGGTCTTGCCTCTGTGTATCCTTTGCTAGGTATTTGCAACCTTTCCTGGTAATGGTGCGTCATGTAGTGAAGTCACTGTGTGAGTGTGTGAACTTCAATCAATCACTGGGTTCATACGCCGGTGGGCCCTTGCCTCGCCCTCCATACGACGCAGACTCCTGGGGTCCCTTTGGGCAAGTCCCAATGCAGGCTACCTTCCCTGTACCTTGGTACAGGGAAGGATCCATCGTCCTGCACCAGCCACAAGCTTTCTAGGCGTCTCGTTAGCCACCTCCATTCGGGATTGTCTCTTACGTACAAGAACAACCCGGCGAGCAGGGTCGATTTCTAGGTTACATACCACATGCCTGTGTAGTCTGGTATTGACTCTCACGGACTGTGCAAGTACTAGTCCTCGATTCTGGCTCAGGGAGTAACAGCCGGTTTGTCACAAAGTCATTCCAGCGATATCCCATTATTCTGCTTAGACACTTTTTACCAAAGGCTTCAATCCGCCTCCCCAAGTCAATATTTAGAGTCCATGTCCCACAGCCATAATCTTTGTCCTGCACAGGTATCAACAATGCCATGTACTCGTACTGAGTGAGTCCATAACACTGTGGGCCAACCCAATCTACCGTAAGACTTCTTGACGAGATCCGCCGCTGTTCTGCATTACGCTACCAAGATATGTGAAATTTGTCAAGATCTCAATGTCACTGCCACACGCAAGAACAGTATGTACTGTTTCATCCATTCTGCTCCAAGTACCCGTGCCTTTCATAGCCCAGGAGAACTGGAGTCCTAAAGGATTCAACACTTTCTCCAGTGCCTCGAAAGCTATCACCAGAACCTCCAACAACTCGGCGAAGATAACTGCATCCTCGGCAAAACAAGTTTGGTGGTCTTGATAATGCCAATATATGCTTCACAAAGATTCTGGTCCACGCAAGTGCTGAAGAGTGATGGAGTAAGGACACAGCCCTGCCTCACTCCCGTGTTCACAGGAAAGAAGCTGGATATGTCTCTCTCCCCCCCCCCCCCCCCCCAACACACACTTGACAGCACTTTCAGTCCCAGCATACTGGACAGTCAATAGAGCAACTATCCTTGCAGAAATCCCGTGGAGTTTCGGGAACTCCCAGAGTGCCTAGCGATGCACTAAATAAAACGCCTTCTTGAGATCAAGATAAGCTGAAGCACCTCCTGTTGAAACTCACGTCGTTGCACCTCTAGCAGCCTACACTTGCATACTCAGAGGGTCCGCCGTGTACAACTTCTCAAAATACTCTGTCCATCCATATCTGACACGAGGCAGCCATCTGCTGTTCGGATAGCGCTAACCAGAGAGGGGGGCTCGGAGACGAGATTTTTCAGTGCTCGGTATCAGGTCGAAGGTCATATGTGATGAGACGGCCCTCGACGTCCTCAGTTAAACTCATGACTTATCTGTCTTTGTCTATCCTCAGGAGAGTTCTAGTGGTACGTGACAGAACCCTATATTGTTGCAAGTCTGGCAACGCGACTCTTCTTGATCTCCAGCGTCTCCTCCGAGGCAAAACCAAGTCTTGACCTTTCGCGTTCTCCAGTGAACCCTTTTGTACCTTTTAGAGTGTAACGTTTGAAGGACACACACACACACACACACACACACACACACACACACACACACACACACACACACACACACACACACACACACACACACACACACACACACACACACACACACACACACACACACACACACACACGGACCCTCCTTCACCTCCAGCCGTCCCCTCATTTAGCTTTGCATTATTGAGTGACAAACTTTTCTTCAACCCCTGTACTTTGTCTCAGAGAGAGAGAGAGAGAGAGAGAGAGAGAGGGAGAGGGAGAGAGCTATGGCATTATAGAATGAGTGGGTGGCTAGCATGATGTAGTGGGTGTCGGAAATAACTTAAAGTCTT
Organism: Eriocheir sinensis; assembly: GCF_024679095.1. Classification (NCBI taxonomy): domain Eukaryota; kingdom Metazoa; phylum Arthropoda; class Malacostraca; order Decapoda; family Varunidae; genus Eriocheir; species Eriocheir sinensis. The sequence continues at coordinate 7,634,420 of NC_066554.1, forward strand.
CGTCGCGGCAAAAGAGAGAGAAAGGAAAGGAAAGACAAGACAGACCCGAACACAAAGAGAGACTAAAATCGAATCGAATATCACCGAATAATAATAATAATAATAATAATAATAATAATAATAATAATAATAATAATAATAATAATAATAATAATAATAATAATAATAATAATAATAATAATAATAATAATAATAATAATAATAATAATAATAATAATAATAATAATAATAATAATAATAATAATAATAATAATAATAATAATAATAATAATAATAATAATAATAATAATAACAATAACCGTTAAGAGTATTTCGGGGGGTTAGCGTGTAAATCAATAGAAGAATGAAACGACAGAGAACGTGCGAGGAAGGGAAGGGAAGGGAGAGAGAAAGAAACCTTGACAGCAAAAAAAAAAAAAAAGAAAAAAAAAAGCTGGGAGTTGTAAGCGTGTGCGTCCAGCGCCCGTCGGGGATAAATATTGCAGCCCTAAATTCACTGCCAAGTACTTGCAAGGTTCACCCCTCCAAACACTGTCCCCGCTCCCTCCTTCCTCCCCCCTCCCTTAACCCTCGCTCTCTCTCCCCCTCACCCCTCCAACAATTGTCCCCGCCCCCTCCTTGTTCCCCCTCCCCTAACCCTCACTCTCTCTCCCCCTCACCCCTCCAAACACTGTCCCCGCTCCCTTAACCCCCACTCTCTCTCCTCCTTGCTCCCCCCTCCCTTAACCCTCACTCCCTCTCCCCCTCACCCCTCCAAACATTGTCCCCGCTCCCTCCTTGCTCCCCTCATCCCCTAACCCTCACTCTCTCTCTCCCCCTCACCCCTCCAAACATTGTCCCCTCTCTCCTTCCCCCCGCTCCCTTAACCCTCACTCTCTCTCCCCCTCTCCCTTCCAAACATTGTCCCCTCTCTCCTTCCTCCCCTCTCCCTTAACCCCTACTCTCTCCCCCTTACCCCTCCAAACATTGTCCCCTCTCATCCACACCCCAAGCCCCCTTCCCCTATTAAATCCACGCACGCCCTCCCTATTCCCCCTCCACTCCACTTTTCCAGTCCACCGTCGTCCCTGCCCCGTCCATGCGTCCCTTGTCCATTCCCCTCCGTCTCTCTCGCTCTCAGGCTGCCAAAATCCCCAGTCGTCACCCTTACGCCTGTCATCAAGCCGAACCTCCCCTTCATTGCCTCGTCTGCCCCCTGTCACCCCTCTCTCTTCCCTCTCCTTGCCTCCCCACGCCTCCACCAGCCTTCCGCCGCCCCTGTTGTCCCCTTCCATGCCTCTCGTGATGGCAAGTCTCGTTCCGGACTGAAAAAAAACTCCCCCGAACTCGTGTTATTAAAGTTAATCTGTGTCTCGGGTTCTCGTGCCGTGAAGTAACGCCGCGTGTGTCCTCGGTCCCGAACATTTACTGTAAATAATCCTCGTTCATTAGAAAAAGTTCGTTGACGGCGCCGCGGCTGTGGGTGTGGAGGGAGGCAGGGGCATTGCCGGCCTCGCTACCAACCCCGCCCCGCCCTCCCCCCCTTCACACCAGGACACTCGACTCCTATGTATAATTGGCGTTACGAGGAAAAATGAGAGGGTCGCACCGTTTTGTAATTGTCCCAAGCCGTCGCGACACGGTCCTTCAGTCCCAAGAGTGTGGCTTCGGAGGGCCCCGCACCGGGCCGCCGCACAGCCTGCCAGTGTCGATGCCGCGTGGTGACTCCCCGGAGTGTTGGCGTGGAGCTTGCATCAGAACTCCTGGCACTACTAGACGGCAGGAGCCCCCGTGGTGGTAGTGAGCCACGCGAGGCCGCCGCCCACCGAGGCCCTGCACACTCGTAATGGCCGCAGCACAACGCGGGCGCTGGGCGTCGGGCGGAGGGTAGGGGTGTGTAGGCGGGGTGGCGGCACGAGAGTCCCAGGTGCAGGCCCAAAGTTCTGAACTCCCCGACACAAGTTAGCTCCGATCCCACCGAACATTAGGGAAGAGTGGGCGGCGGGGCGGGGGCAGGTTGGTGGGGGGGAGGTAGTGAGGCAGGGGGGGAGGGGAAAGTAGTGAGGCAGGGAGCGGGGAAGGGCGGTAGTGAGGCAGGGGGATGAGGGGAAAGTAGTGAGGCAGTGGCGGGGGAATGACGATAGTGAGACAGAAGGCGGGGGCAGGGCGGCGGTGCAGGGGCAGGGGCAGGGGCAGGGCGGCGGGTGTGGATGGATGGACGAAGGTGGCAAGAAGGGGCAAGTGGGGTGGAGGTTCGGCGGTGGGTGGCAGGGCGAAGGCGGGGCAGCAGGCGGAAGGGCGGCGGGTTGGCAGGGTGGCGGCTGCGTCTTGGACTGATGGCGGGCGGGCCGCAGACGAGGCGAGGGAGATGGCGTCGATGCATTACTCCACAATGGTTGTCAAACGCTCGGTCACAGACTCACGTAATATAGAAAGAAATGGAAGAACTTGACTTTAAAGACAGGAATTGAATATAAAAAACTGAGAGATCATTAGCGGTATGTGGTTTTCGAACGTTTTATTCAATAATAAACACAGTAGACGGTATTGGCTATATGCAGCGCCACACGCGGCCACACAGAGAACTGTCAAAGAACTTTTCTTGAGAACTCTTTTTTTTTTCTATATCGGGATTCCGGAATGCAAGTTATTGTTTGGAGCCAAATGTCCAAATACGATACTGCTGGTTGGGAAGAATTATATTTTACCCATTGCTCGTAGGCTTTGATGTTTGCGTCTATTAATGGGATATATGACCAATGAGTGTCGAATGTGCGTGGGCCCGTATCTACCTCGTGAACAGCCTTATATTGACTAAAGGCAAGATGAGATGTTTCGTCTCCTGAAGATTTCGTTCATTGCTACATTTTGCTTTTTAGCCTCTCTGTAGTTTAGACCTAATTTATTTTGGTGACAGATGGGTATTGTTTTTGAAAGTATGGATACTCCAACTCGGTGAACGGAAAAACTGTTATGCAACTTCCTCGATCAGCGCTCAGCTTCCATTCGGGTATAGGAATCTTCCCACCTGTCTCCACTCCGTCCGGGAATCGAACCTAGGACCGAGACAAGTGTATTGATGAGTTTTAGAGTAAAATTAAAAACAAAACTAAATAAGGCCGGTGCGTTCTCCATCACCATGTATGTATGTTACCTCTCCTCCTACTTACAGAGCTGTCAACTTCAACACTTGAGCAACTGTTGAAACTGCTAAACGGAAAACGATTACTTGCTAAAATCAAGAAGTATTTCAAGAGATGGACGATGGCATCACGTTGGACGAGTGCTCCGTAGCGCAGTGGTCAGCGCGCTCGGCCCACAACCGAGAATCAATTCCCGAGCAAGCGAAGTGGAGACGGATAGATGATCTCCTTACACTCGTGATCTTGAGGGTGAACTGAAGGGTGAAAGCCCCAAGCCTCCCATACTAGAGTCCTATAGCCCACCCAGCCTGGGAGTGTGAAATGACGATATCTGTCTACATGGAAGCCACCGGGGGCCTCTCCGGCCAACCGTCGATGCAGGAACAGGAAGTCACCACTTTTAACGATGGGTGGTGATGGAGCTGCCTTGTATATACAGGCTTCAGAGTTCTTCATTCTCTAAGTAATCCTCGCCGTTGTTCCCACGTGTGCGCCTGGGAGCCTGACACATCGCGCACCGCGGAGGATGTTGCAAGTCCTTTGTTCCTCCACAAAGGAAAGCTGTGAGGTGGCACTCACGGCCTTGTGCCTGGAGGGTGTCTTTGGCCAATGCATGTGTTATAGATAGCCAGTGATCACTAAGAAATAAGAAATGATAAAAATATAATATGAAATATCGATTCAACGATCTCTTTTGGGATCTTCCACTACCGTATTTTTGCGGCATTATCTATCTACTATATCTATCTATCTGTCTCTCTATCTGCTATCTATCTATCTGTCTATCTATTTATCCATATAATTAAATATCTATCATATCAATAGCCCTCGGTCTGTCTCCTTTGCTGTAAAAAATAATCTCCTAACCTAACTTAAACCGGAAGATCCTTTGAAATATTTTGTTCTTCTCTAATGGACCCTGCAAGGTGCCAATCACTGCATCACACACAAAAAATACCTTACAGAGTTCAGCCACAGACATTCTCGTGGCTCCCAATGATCACGGCCGCCAAGTGAAAGGTTAGCTGGAGGCGTGGTGGGCAGTCGCAAAAACTCTCATGTTAGCTTTAATTGTGGCTCAGAGCGGGTGACAGAGGTGACCTTTGCCGGCAGAAAACGTGAGTGTAGTTTTGCCCGGCAGGTTGGTCATTAGGAACGCTGAACCGCAAAAACTCGTCTTCACATCACGTATAATCGGTCGAGGTTGATTGAATTTTCTACCGTCCGCGATCGGTAACTCGGTATAAATATAATTAATATATATTTTTTATAGGTGGCGTTACTGGTTTAGAGTTTACATGTTATACTGAAAACAAAGCGAATATTTATCATAAGCTGTTATTAACGTCATGTCTGTGTAACTTGGGAAAAAATGTTTAAGACCTTTTCACGCATGTAGTTGTAAAGGAATTTGCGTTTTATACCGAACACTTAGTAAATAATTTTTAATGTAGTTTGGATTATAAAAGAGACATGTATAGTGCGGGGAGGCAAGTAAGGCCAACGATTAACTAACGACCAACACTAAACAGCGACAGAACGAAAATTATAGAAGAAAACATGTTGCGCTTGAGGTAGGAAAACACGGCGCTGTTGTGGTACGGCAAACTTAAATATAATCTTTTCATTTCTAACATCTTGATATCCATTCTGTAGTAGGGTGACCAGAACTGAACCGTATAATCGAGATGAGGTCTAACTAGTGAAAGTAAAGTTTGAGGATGACTTCAGGGCTCATATTGCTTACGCTCCTCGAGATGAACCCCAGTACCCAGTTTACACGATTCTTAACTTGAATGCATTGAGCCCTAGGACGGAAATCAGTGCTCACTAAGACTCCTAAATCTCTCCTACACCCAGACCTGCTCAGCGGAGTACACAAACCTGCGGCTGATCGGAAACACTAGAAAGCTTGATGCTCGAGGAAAGAAAACCAAGCGAATAGGAAGGGAGGGAGGGTGAAGGAGAGGGGGAGGTGATGGCGTGCGTGAAGGGCGGAGGCTGCGGGAAGAAAAGTAGCGTGGAGGCAGGCGAGGGGAGGAGGGGAGGGGGAGAGGTGGAGGCAGGTGGACGGGCACTCACGGCACTTAAAATCTGGAGGAAGGTGTGGCGGAGTGAGGACCTTTTCTGCCCCGTTTTGCAGGTGAGGGGAAGGGAGGGAGCCAGAAGGTGAGGGGGGAGGGGGTAGAGACAAGTGAGGGTGGGGTTGACAGGGCGGGGGCGGGGTGGAGTTGGTCGGGGCAGAGTTCAGGAGAAAGAATGACGCCCGCGGGGGTCGTTACCGGGGCTGAGTGGTGTCCCGGGGCCTGGCGAGCGCTGGCCGCCCCGTGATGCCCCGCCGGGGACGCCGAAGGAGGGCATGATAGGGCCCTGCAGAAACACAGTCGGCGGGGAAGTAATCTCGGGAAGAGCAACCGCCGTCCACCCCACCTGCGGCCCATCTGTCCACCCCCGCCCCCCCACCCCCCTTCTCCTTCCCCGCCCCCTCCCCCACCACGCCCACTTCCACGCCACCCTCACCTCCCCACTCCCCCTTCCATCACTACTCACCCCCACCCTCCCCACTCCCTCCCTATCACCCCCACCTGTGACCCATCTATTCCTCCCCACCCAACCACCTTCACCCCTCACCCCATCCGGCCTCTCCCTCCTCCCGCAGATCCCCTCATTTCTTTTCCTCTCCTGAACTCGGTCTCCTCTTCTTTCCCTCCTCCCTGCTCACTTGCCCCCCCCTTCTCCCTCCTCCGCCGGCCCACCTGTGTCTTCCCTCATCCCCCCTCCCCCATCCCCCCCTGCGGTCGTCCAAGCATCCTTCCGAGAGAGGGTAATGCGAGGGTCCTCCACTGACTTTATTCCTCTGAAAAAAATGTATTAAACCTGATTTCTTTTTCCTGTGTGTGTGTGTGTGTGTGTGTGTGTGTGTGGCCGCGAGGTAATATATAACTCTTGAAATGATTGACGACAGTTTTTGTAACAGTTCTTTTTCTGGTGATCGATTCCCATTACATCGCAGCTGGAGAAATCCGGTGAAGTGACGTACGCAGCTGCTCGTGACGTGAGAGTAGTTCGTGTGGTCTTTATAACTTTATAAGGACTGTTTGGGTTATGAGTGTCCTGGCTGGCGGCGGCTGACTGACTGACTGACTGACTGACTGACTGACTGACCCGCGTCCATAGAAAAGCCTGGTGCTGGAGGTGACTCAACGTGACCTGATGCTGCAGAAACGAAAACGGCCGGCCCCCGCACTGAAGACACGCTTTTTACGGACATGGAAAGCATAGGAGGCGGTGAAATATAAAGACACGCGCTGAGCTTCCTCCCCAATGAATAGGTGAAGAGATGCTGCTGTCCGGCCACGCGATGAAATGGTGCTGGTGCTGTCTGTTGTCTGCTGTTTGCCTCCCGATGGAATACTGTTGATGCTGTCTAACCCCACCTTCCCCATTGACTGCTGCTGCTCTTGCTGTCTGACCCCCGCTCTCCCTCTCCTTCTGATGCGCGATTGGAATGACTGTTGGGAATCACTGGGCTGTCACAATTCCGTATATATGGCGAGAGTTCAGCTGTCATGCACCGAGGAAGAGTGTGTCCAGCCCCATAGTGAGCGAGCCGCCGGGGGTCCAGGCAGTCTTTCAGGGGCTGTCAGCTGGGGAGTCAGGTGAGGTATTAGTCAGGGTCAGATAATCGTCAGTCTATGTCAGGTAGTCAAAGAGTCAGGTAGTTGGTTAGGCAGGCAGGCGGTCAGTTTGTCGGTCAGGCAGTCAGCCGGTCAGATGGTCAGGCAGTCAGTGAGTTAGGGTCGTATAATCAGTAAGTCAGCCAATCAGTGAGTCAGGGTCAGGCAGCTAGTCAATCAACGGCTGTCAATCAGTTGGTCAATGTAAATTAGTCAGTCTGTCAATCAGAGACACTCAGCGTGGGTTCTGATTCTTTTTATTTATATTTTTAGGTGCTGGCAACACGCCGGTAGGCTTTCTTGAGGGGTCTCTTGGATGACTCCAGCCCGTTAGTGGCGCAGGCGATTTTTTATAGTGGCTGCCGTGATGTACGACTTGCTTGGCCCATGCTGCCCCCCGGTGCTCCTCTTGACCGGAGTCGCTGAAGTTAGGGGTAATTGAAGATCTGGGCAGCATGTGGGCAATTTTCCTTTACTGTCCAAATCCCTTACGCACGAGTTAACCAGCATCTTCACTCTTTCATCCCTCACGTTGGTAAACTCTGGAACAATCTTCCTTCATCTGTATTTCCTCCTGTCTATGACTTGAACTCTTTCAAGAGGAGGGTATCAGGACACCTCTCCTCCCGAAATTGACCCCTCTGTCGGCCACCTCTTTGGATTCTTTTTTGGAGCAGCGAGTAGCGGGCTTTTTTATTATTGTTTCCTTTTTTGTGTGCCCTTGAGCTGTCCCCTTTGTTGTAAAAACAACAACTCGGCGATGGTTGAAAATTGTCAGCGTGCATCGGTGGGACTTGAACATAGGTCCTTAGACTCACCACGCCCGCACGCTGAGCATTCGGCCACCACTGCTTAGAGCAGGGGTTCTTAACCTGGGGGAGCGCTTGTAATATCCAGGGGTCGCTCGAGTCCTGAAGGAGAATTTGGAATTTCTTTAACTATGTTACTAATAGGAGCGTGACCTAATGTTGATTAGTTTATTGAAAAATGCTAAAGTATTGCCTTTACTAACTTCAGTTTTCTGTAATATACTTACCATTGTGTTTTAAATCTGGGAGATACGGGATTTTTTCGCTGTGTTATTACAGTTTCTCTGATGATGGGAGGGAATTATATCTACATACCTATACAATGGGGCGTGGCGTGAAAGACCCATTCCTTGAGGGGGCGTGGCAGTAAAAAGGTCAAGAGCCACTGGTGTAGAGTGACGCGGAGACCCCGGGTCCCGCCCTCTTGAGACTCTCGAAAATGAGTGAAAGAGCCTGTAGCGAAAATCAAAGTGGAAATAAAATTGCGACAAGAGTGAAAGCTACAACTCCAGAAACAAGAGAAGCAGGAAATAGCGTTCTCAATACACACACACCAATCTGTCTGTCTTTCTATCTATCTACCAATTAATCCATGTCAAACATCAAAGAATGGATACGAGGGGAAGAGATTAATGAACAAAGATAAAGTGGAAAAAATAGAAGTAAAACGTATTGGGAAAAAGAGCGTGGAGCATTAAAGAAAAGAAGCTTACGGAGAACGGAAGGAAACACAAAAATGAGAAAAAACAGACGCACCGAAAAAATGAAACTAAAAAAGAAGATAAAGTTATGCTACGAAAAAATGATTAAGTAAAGGAAGGAAGAGATGGATTGTTAGGTAAATAAACTGTCCAGGATGATTAAGCGCCGCAAAAAAAAAAAAAAAATAGATGTTCCAGAAAGAAAGAAGAACATTAGATAAAAAAATAAAAAAATATGGAGAGTAAAAATGAAACGAACAAAAGAATAAAAAAAAAAAAACCATGCGAAACTTACAGAAAAAGAGCTATGAGAAATATATGTCACGATTGAAGAGACAGCAGTAACTTGGAAATTATTATGAACTGACTCTCCAAATAACTGCGAAAAATAAGGTACAAATAATTCATCCCGATTGCAAAAAAATAATGAAAATGTTGGCGAGTCACGTAAAGCGCATTTGAACAGACCATAAAAATGTAAACAGCGAAAAATGAGGAAAGAAAGGATTACAAACAGTTAAAAATAAACATGAACTGACTAACTAACGGGGAGCAGACGTGGGAGGTGCGCCGCTTCACTCCACTCCACTCCCGACGGTCCGCCACGAGCAAGCTCTCACGCAGCGACCCTGTCTAGTTAGTATTTCAAGTCCCTCCTCGCCGCAGCCATGAGTTACGTGGGCGTCCCCCTGGTCTCCTCCACACAGGGTTGTCTCTTACAGAAAAAAAAACCCGTGAATTTATTTTTATTTTTATTTTTTATTTTTTTAGAGAGGGAGTGAAGTAACAGAAGAGGGGGGGGGTGTAGAAGGTAAAGGGGGAAGAGAGAAGTCGCGGCACTTGTCCATATAACACCAGTTCACCGTTGCCAGATTGTCGTACTCAGAGCATAGTATTTACCTGTTTCTGACGCCTAACTATTGCCAAGAAACATCAGAATCTAACTCTTTTAACGATAACTATAAATGAGTTTCGTTATTGGAGCCCAGAAGACGGTTTGAGGGTAGGAAGTCGGGAAATATAATCGGCTGAGTACGACAATCTGGCAACGTTGCTCCAGTTGGCGTTCACGGACTAAACTGGTATCTGAACTGATGGCCTGGGCTTAACGGCCATATTCTGAAACATTTCGGCGCCCAAGCACACACATTTGGCATGGCTTTTGTAGAGGTTATTGGCCTTTCCAGGGGGTAGTTTAATGACCCTGGTGATAGTTGACCCTTCCTCTAAACCCCGAACCCCCCCGAAATCATCTCTAGAATACGATTGATCATGTTTTTGCCCTTTGCAAATAGTTGATGTGGGTGTTGGTAGCGTTTAAGAATACTGCCCTTAGTTTCCTCGCGTGATCACTAGCTCGACACGAAGTAATTCCAGCGACCGAAGAAACAGCAAAGCAACAACAAAAAAAGAGAGAAAGAAAAGAAAAATGAATCTGAATCAGGCGGCGAAAAATAATGAAAATGATGGAAAAGGATGAAGAATCAATATGAACTGATCCCTCTCGAAAAACAGTGAAAATGATCATCAACAACAAAAACACAACAACAAAAATAAATAAATAAGAACAGTAAAAGAATAAACTTGTCAAAAAGTTTTACAGAACCAAAGGAAAAAATCGTATATTGGAAATTAACAAAGTCACCCTGAACCCCTGGAAAAAAAATATCATAAAAAAACAACCTGAAAGAAAGAAATATTAGAAATCAACGAAGAATTAGAAAAAGACTGATTGACAAAGTAAAATGTAACCTATCGTTTGAAGAAGAGAAGAAAGAGCATTGAATGAAAAAAAAGACATCACAGACTGGCGAAGAGGATTAAGCAGCAAAATGTAATAATACCCAAAAGGAAGAAAAAAGTATATGAATCGTAGAAAAAATAATGCAGAGCGAGTGAAAAAACCTGAGCACTGAAAAATTATATAAACCACGATAAAAAAGAACGCATCATATTAATAAAAAAAAAGTGGAATAGCTGGCGAACGTAATCAAGCAGCGAAAAATTAAGATAAATAAAAGAAAACCAATTCGTTAAAACTTATGAAAAATTAACGAGAAAAAAAAATGCTTGAGTGCACCCGAAAAAAAATAGATGTATCAGGATGGAAGAAATATCGCTGAAGGAAAAAAATATATATGAAAACTGCAAAAAAAATATATAAAAAGAATCATTATTATATATCATGCAAGGAAGGCTACATTTGATTATTACAACGAACTCCCCCCCCCAAAAAAAAAAAGAGGAAAAAATCGTAAAAAGAAAGAAAGAAATAAAGTTGTATATTATAAAAAAAAAACTTGCAGATAATTAAACATAAAAAATAAAAGAAGAAAAGAAGAAAGAAGAAAGAGGAAAGAAAAATTGCAAAAAGTAAAAACAAAAAATAATACATGCATATAAAAGAATGAATAAAAAACTTGCAGATGATAAAACACGAAAAAAGAAAAGAAAAAATCGCAACAAAAGAGAAAAAATAAAACTTGTATATCATAAAAATATACCAAAAAATTTCCAGATAATAAAACAAGAATAAAAGAAAAGAAAAAATCGCAAAAAGAGAGAAATAAAAAATAAAAATAAAACATGTATATCATAATAACGAACAAACAAGAATAACTTACAGATAATAAAACAAGAAAAAGAGAAAAGAAAAAAAATCGCAAAAAGAGAAAGAATAAAAATAAAACATGTATATCATAACAAACAAACAAAAAAGAAAAAATCGCTAAAAGATAAAGAAAACATGTATATCATAAAAAAAAATCTTACAAATAATAAAACATAAATCACAAAAAAGGGAAAGGAAACTCGTAATAAAAATGTATATAATAAAAAAAAAGAAATGAATAAAAAGAAAACCCTAGGGCGATGTCTGCTTTAAAACTCCACCGGATAAGCCTTTTTTTTTTTTAATCCAACCCTAACATACTAACTTCACTTTGCCGAACAAGCATAACACACGCGCCGCGCTCTTTTAATGCTACCAATGTGAGAGAATGCGTTGCTTGCTCGCTTTTAAAAATTTCCACGGCGAGGATTTACTTATTTTACTCCCTTTTTAATTTTACTCCTCTGTTTTTTATAATGTTCCCCAATGCAAGAATTTAATCATTTTCTTCTGTATTGCGTATTTTTGTCCCATTTTCTTTCATCCGTTTTCTTTTTATTCCTTATCCCCCAACTCTTCCTCCTTCCCACTTAACCCTCACTCACGTAATCTCAGTATGTCGTAGTTTCCCTTTTTAGTTTTCCTTCTCTGTGTTCTTTTTCTTATCCTTGTCTGATGTTGCTGCTATGTGTTTCTTGATGGATGGGACCCTGACCTTAATCCCAGTTATACGCTTTCTCGTGATATTTCTTCTCGTGTCACTCTTATCCCTGTCTACTCTGCTTCATCGCCTCCCTCTACATCCTCTCTACTTTTTTTCTCTATTTCACTTTTTCTTCCTTTTACCTCCTCCAGGTCTCTTTTATGTGTTTCTCCATGGTCTTTATCTCTCTCTCTCTCTTTATTTTTTTTTTCCTACCAACACTACCTGTCTTTTTGTCCCTTTCACTCCTTACATAACTTTTACATTTTCTTTTCTTCCGTCGCTACCTGTCTTCCTGTCCTTTTCCTTAAGTACCTATCTCTTTAATTTCTACCAACAATACCTGTCTTCCTGTCCTTTTCCCTAACTACCTTTCTCTCACCACTTATCTCCGTTCCACCTATCCCTCCCTCCCTCCCTCCATCCATTGTTCCATCCCGCCTGTTCTCCCTCTTTTATCCCTTCCTTCCACCTCTCTCTCTGTTTCTCCACATACCTCTCTCTTCCATCTCTCTCCATTCTACCCATCCACAGCCTCATCTCAATTATCTCTCTTTCACCTCTCACTCACCCGTCCTCTCTCCCAGTTCTCCTCCTCCTCCTCCTTCTCCTCCTCCTCTTCCATTATGACTCCTTCCTGTGCTGGTTTTCTCTCTTTAAAAGGCCTGGTAGGTACATGTACTTGCACTGCGTAATACGGCGCGCACTTTTATACGCCTTTTAATACGGCATGTAACGGAGTACGCTTTTAACACGGGATATGTACTTAAAAAAAAAAAAAAAAAAAAAAAAAAATCCTGAAGCGAGCGACTAAAATATGTGTGAATGTGTGGGTGGGTGGAGGGGAGGGGGTTATGTGTGTGTGCGTGTGTGTGTCTGTGTGTGTGTGGGCGGAAATATTAAAAAAAGAGGGAGGGATTTAGCGTAGGTGGAAACAGTATTACGTTTTGGATGTGATTGACAGGGAGAGATACATGTGAAAATATGAATATCTCTGTATGGATTGAGGTAGGGGGGGAGGGGAGTGAGGGGAGGGGAGGAGGAGGCGAGGAAGAAGAGTGAGTGAAATTAATTGGTCAGGTAAGCGTATGAATGGAATGAGAAGGGTAGAGAACTGAACTGGGAAAGGAGAAACAGGGAAAGAAAGGGAAGGGAGAATAGATGACCGACCTAGGAAGAGAGAAAGAAGGGGAAGAAGAAGAAAGGGAGAAGGGATGAATGAAATGGGAATGGAGAAAGAGGGTGAAGAAAGGGAAGGGGGAAGAGATGACTGAAGTGGAAATGGAGAAAAGGGGGAAGAAGGGGAAAGGGAGAGGAGATGATTGAATTGGGAAAAGGAGAAAGAGAGGAAGGGGAAAAGAAATGGGAGGAGAAAGGGGAAGGGGGAAGGAGTGATTGAACTGGGAGAGGGAGAAAGAGGAGAAGGGGAAAAGGGAGGACAGGAGGAGAAAGGGAAGGGAGAAAGAGTGACTGAACTGGGATAGGGAGAAAGAGGAGAAGGGGAAAAGGGAGGACAGGAGGAAAGGGAAGAGAGAGGGGATGACCAAAATAAGAAAGGGAGAAAGAAGAGAAGGGAAATGGAGGGAAGGAGGATGAGGAAGAGGAAGAGAGAAGGGCTGACCAAACTAGGAAAAGGAAAAAGGAAGAGAAGGGCTAACCAAACTAGGAAAAGGAAAAAGAAAAGGGAAAAGGAGGGAAGGAGGAAGAGGAAGAGAAGGGCTAAGCAAACTAGGAAAGGGAGAAACAGGGGAAGAAGAGGAAGGGGGAGGAGGGAAAAGATTTGAAAGTAAGGTAGCAGGGAAGACCGAACTCCGTAACTCCTTTTCTTCTACTGTTCACCTCTCATTTTTCTCATTTTTACGTGTGAGTTTAAACAGGAGCGGCGCAGTAATTGAATCTAAAGCTCTCATGATACGTAGCGTTTCATCGTTGCTCGGGGAGAACGATGAAATAAAACGTTTCTGATGATTGAGGGAAAAATGTGAAGATCTTGCTTGGTACGGAAATGGTGATGGTGGTGATGGTGATGATGGTGAAGGTGGTGGTGTATTTGATGAAGGTGAGAATGGTGATGTCGATGATGATGATGATGATGATCCTTGTGACGTATAAGGAAAGAAAGAAAAAGAGAGGATGGTAGTAAAAGAAGGAAGGGAGGGAGAGATCTGTCTGTTTTTATTTGTTTGTTTTTTTCTCTATCTGTAAGTGCGCTGACAATTCTGTCATTTCTCTAGCATCAAAGTGACTTATACCACTGCGTCGAACTCACAATTTCCTGGGAAGCGTTAAAATCTGTAAGCAAACATATCATCCACATTTCAATCCCAGCTACACTTCATAACAACACTTACCTAGAACTGACGCAATCGCAACGAGGCAAATCCCTGAAAATGCGTTAGTTTTTATCCGTGTTACAGTCAGCAGCTATACAGGTCAGGCTACGATAATTTTTTTTTTTACAACAAAAGAGGCAGCTCAAGGGCACACAAAAAAGGAAACAATAATAAAAAAAAAGCCCGCTACTCGCTGCCCCTAAAAAAGAATCATAAGAGGTATCCGAAAGAGAGGTTACATGAAGGAATTACATGACATTATGACACGAATACAATATGAAGGGAGTTAATATACGTATAGGCCTAGTGGGGGCAGTCAGGGCTCTTAAAACTACTCCTTGGCAACGTTACCAGATTATCGTCTTCAGCATATTGTATTTACCGGCTTCAGACTCTAAAACTGTCGTACCTACACGGATAACGATATTCAATTATAGTTATTGTTAAAACCGTTAATTATTGATATATTTTTGCAGTAGTAATGAATGAGAAAGAGGAAATACGTTGTTATGAGTATCCGGTAACGTTGGTCCTTGTGTTAGTGCTTACATGCATCTCGCCAGCTGTGTTAATTTCAGTGTGTTGCTTCCACGGTGGTACACTGTATTCTGCCTCCCTCGAGTTAGCCAGGGCAGGGATAGAGCGGGCCAACGCACCTCCGACCCTCCGAGCTAGAATAAAAATCTCTCGCCTCCCTCACGCCTTATTCTAACCATTCTCGCCCCGTCACCAGTGCGATGTGAACAAGACCCCACCAATATTGTCACCACCGCCACTCACACACACACACACACACACACACTCACTCACTGGCTACAAAGATGGTTTATGGTAGTGGCGGTGAGTTGATAATGAAGATGATGGTGACGGTAGATGGTTGGTGGTAGGTGATGGTGTTAACAGTGATGGTGGAGGGAATAATTTATGGTTGGTGGTGACTACTGAAGAGGTAATGGTTGTATGTAGTGGTGATGTTAGTGGTTAATAAATGAGTGAATGAGAGTGGTTGTTGTAATGGTAGGGTTAGAATACTGTCGTGGTGTTATATCGAGGTATTGGTGGTGGTGGTAGCGGTGGTGCTGTTAGGCTGAGGTGTTCCTGGTGGTGGTGGTGCTGGTGCAGTAATGGTAGCGATACTAGTGGTGGTATTAGTTTGAGGTATTGGTGTTGTGGTTGTTGGTGGTGGCGGTGGTGGTGGTGCTGTTAGGTTGAGGTGTTCCTGGTGGTGGTGGTGGTGGTGGTACAGTAATGGTAGGGAGTTTGAGGTATTGTTGTTGTTGTTGTTGTTGGTGGTGGTGGTGTCGGCCATGGAAGGGAGAGAATAATAAGTGACGGTGTGGTGGTGGTGGTAATATGTGAAGGGCGTGTTGATATTTATTGTGATTAAAAGAGAATGTGTCACAGTAATGGTGATGAACTTGGCGGCGATGGTGATGATGGTGATGGTGATGGAGGCGGTGGTGGGAATGTGATGGCGCCGGTGGTGGTGGTGGTGATAATGATGATGATGATGATGATGGAGAAGGGGGTGGTGGCAATGGTGAAAGTGGTGGTGGTGATTGGAGGGAGGGGGGGGGTGGCACTGAAGGGGGAGAGAGAGCAACCATGTGTGTGTGTGTGTGTGTGTGTGTGTGTGTGTGTGTGTGTGTGTGTGTGTGTGTGTGTGTGTGGACGTACCCTCGCCGCTCCCTTCCTCCTCTACTCTTTTCCCATTTGCGGCAGAAAATTTTGCCCTATCATAACTCCCTTTTTGTATCGCCCTCGTGCACTGATGGCCTCAAATTTTTACTGAAAGTGGGCGGCGTGTGGCGGCGGCAGGTGGCGGCAGGTGGGAGGCAGGTGGGTGGCAGGTGTTGTGTCCCTCGCCTTGTGTGTGTGTGTGTGTGTACCTGGGCAAGCGAGCGAGCGTGAGAGGGAGGGAGAGAGAGAGGGAGGGAGTCGGCATAACCAGCTTCCCGTACTCAGAACAATGCATTTATATTATTTCCAGACCTCAAAAACTATCGTACGTACTCAAATAACGAGATTCACGTATAGTACTTGTTAAAATCGGTAGCTACTGATATTTTCCATGCAGTGTTTATGGGTGACAAACTTGTAAATATGATGTTCTGAGTAGGGTAATGTGGTGAGGCTGGTTGGAGGGAGGTATAGTGTAAAGTAGTGTAGTGGAGTGTAGCTTAGTGTGGTGTTATGTGGTGTAGTGTTAGGTAGTGGAGTGGAGTGGAGTGTAAGGTATTGGAGTGTAAGGTCGTGCAGTGTTAGGTAGTGTCGTGAGGCGTAGAGCAGTGTTGTGAGGCGTAGAGCAGTGTGGTGTTGTGAGGCGTAGTGCAGTGTGGTGTTGTGAGGCGTAGAGCAGTGGAGTGTGTAGAGCCCCGTGTCCTTTGCTCTTTCCCAGCCAGCCATGAGTTCTTTTGTGCCCCGCCGCTGAGCTCGTGAATGAAAGGCGCGATCATAGTGTTGTCATATGTCAGATTAACTTGATTTCGAGGCCTTTTATTTCTGACTCCCCACTTTTTTTTCTGCTTTGACTCCGATGCTCTGTCTTTTTTTATATTTTTACCTATGAATTTAGTTTTATTTAGTTATTTTGCACCTTTTACTCCGTCTATCTATCCATCTTTCTCTTTGTTTATCTGTTTATCTGCTTATGTTCTTTATTTACCAACGAATTTAGTGCTGTTTAGCTTTTCCGCACCTCTTTCTCTTTGTCTGTCTAACTATTTGTCTGTGTGTTTTTCTACCCATGAATTTCGTTATATTTACCTATTTCGCATCTCTCTGTCTCTGTCTCTGTCCCTCTCTGTCTGTCGGTTGGTATGTCCTTGTCTGTCTGTCTCTCTCTCTCTCTCTCTCTCTCTCTCTCTCTCTCTCTGTTGTAATAAATAGCGTCTTTTTCCAGTTATCGGTCGTCCGTGTAATGCCTTCCCCTAACGATGACCGGCTGGCTACCTGCTTTAGTTAGTACGCAGAGACACAGAGCGATGACTTTTATCTTTTGCAGTGTGAGAGTTTGTATGAGTGTACTCTTGGTCGTCTCCTGTTGCTGAGGAAGGTTTTGTTGTGATTGTTTTCCGTATGATTTTTCGTTCCGTTTGAGGTAGTGTGTTGTAAAGGTATTGTTTGGCGTTTGTTTGCTCCTGGTATGTTTAGAGTGCAGAACGTCATGATTTAGCTTGTTAATAATTAGTTGTTTAGTAAGTTAGCTAGTTAGATTAGTAGGAAGGTAGGTTGGTAAGTAAGTAGATAGGAAGTTAGTAAGCGTGTGTGTGTGTGTGTGTGTGTGTGTGTGTGTGTGTGTGTGTGTGTGTGTGTGTGTGTGTGTGTGTGTGTGTGTGTGTGTGTGTGTGTGTGTGTGTGTGTGTGTGTGTGTGTGTGTTGGCGGCATTCAATTTCACAGATAATTACTATCGTACCCGGAAGTAGAACAGGTGAAAAAATACGGTTGTCTTTCAAAGTGACCGGAGAAAATTGTCGTTCATTAATTATTGTAATTGTGAGGAGATAATTATGCCAGGGTTGTATTATACTGGAGGCTGACAACGTACCACCACGCTGGTGCTCGGAAACCACCACCACCTCCACCACCTCTAATTTTCCCGCTGCTACTACTACTACTACTACTACTACTACTATTAACTACTACTACTACTACTACTACTACTAACTACTACTACTGTCATCCACCACCATCACCAGCACTTCCACCACAAACACCACCACCATCGCCACCATCACTTTCCTCGTAACAATCATCAGGGTTGTGTTGATTTAAATAAATAAAAAATCAAGTGCAATTTAAATGACCCAAACAAAAAAGGGTTCGTATATGCGATTGAAAGACAAGGAAAGGAAGGAAGAAAATAAAGCGATAGTTGAGTATTGTATCGTTTGCTCGTCTTGTGTAGTCTTCTTATTGTACTTACATGGCTTTTTTTTTTTACAGTAAACAGCTCAAGGGCAATAAAAAAAAAAGAAGCAAACAAAAGTAGTGACCAGAAGAGAGGTACCATAAGCCATATTCTCAAACCTTTCGACACCCCAGCATTCATATTTGACACGCTTTTCGTAGGAGTTTTGGTCATTTCCAGTCCTAGTTTAATGGCCCTGGTGGTAGTTTAACCCTTCTTCTATACTATGATTGTGAACGAGCACTCATGAAAATCCGATTGACCTCCTTTTTGACCTTTGGGAATAGTTAATGTGAGAGGTGGAAGCGTCTGAGAATACCTCCTCAGTTAACCTTCGCCTACTGCTGTCATTTAAATTTTCAAACACGGGAAACAAGGCAGTTCTGTAATTAAAGTGATCGTGTTGTTGAGCTCAAGTCTGCTTCGAACAGCTACACTGAAACATGACTCGATCTTGTGATTCAAACCTGACAAAATAAAAGATAATCTGGTAACTTTGATCAGGTTGTTGCCATATCTTACAGGAAATCCGACTGTCTTCCGGTGTGTGTATCGCGGCGCGGCGGTGTTGTGTTTTACAGTATTCACATCGTGTTTGATACTTCTTCGAACCATTTTTTTCTGGTGACCCTCCTCTATCGTTTGCCGTCTTCGCATTAACAAACTCTGGAAACTTCCTTTACCCCTATCTCTGTAGTGACTCATTAATTTTGTGTGGTGCAGTGAATGGAAATACAATCAAAGGGTAACACAAGTCCTCCCTCAATAACGTAACGAAAAACAAAGAGAACACGTGTGAGTGCGAGGCGTCACGTGACCACAGCGGCAGCGAGTGGACAGCCTCATTACCCTGATTTTAGGTACGTAGGTATTATGTATTTTCTATTTTTTTCTCATCACGTTTTATACCCTTGAGCTGCTTCCTTTACTTAAAAAAATGTATATCCATTATCTAAATAGAAATACATACTCAGTGAACATCCTTTCCAGCCTCTGGTAATGAAATGTGGGAGATAAGTGGTTAAAATTAATGCATTAGTTCCCCCTAAGATTGTTGATGTATATCATCGCGTTTTCTGTCATTTTGGTCTGAGCGGCGTTGCTATGGTTACCCGAACAGCCAACGTTAAACTTTGTAATGTTTTGTTCTGTCACTTCTTACAACATAATGCAACACTTGTGCTACAAGTAGTAATTAGTATTCAATAGTGATACAGTAATATATTATGTGATAACCAACACGAATTTCAGTGCTTTTGACATTTTCATTCATCTGTTCACCGCATGGGTTGGTACACGACGTGAGGCTCCTTTGCTCCAGCTTGACTCGCCGTGCTTCGGGTTAACTAAACTGTGCCGAAGCAATAACACGATCACGACCCAAAGACTATTGCATTTATTTTTTGATGCGCTGTGTATTAGGAGCCTCCAACCACGGGAATGCTTGGAGGTCGATGCTAATAATTATGTCCGCCTCCTGTCTCGGCGGCAAGAATACCGGACGGAATGTTTAGAAAGAATAATTTCCCGAAACGATCAATTTGTCGTGTTTCGTGGCACTGAGATGTCGTGTTGGACGATGGGAAGTGAGTCCCATCAGAGTGACCTTCTGCCCCAAATGCCGCGATGCAGCACCGTGAGTGACCTCTCCGTACCCAGCTCTGTCGGATTACTGTTGTGTTGTTGCGTAATCATGCCTAATGGACGAAAGCGGCAGGCAAAAAAACACCGGAAAGAGTTCATTTTTAAAAGTGGAAAAATAAATAAATCGGACCTAGTTTTTTTTCCACTTTCACAATACCGATTTTTTTTTTTAACTCCGACTTCCACCGAACACTTCCACCGAACATTATCTCCACAACTATCACCACCACCACAACCGCCACTTCTACCACCACCCTTATCACAGCTACCAAAACCACAACCACCACCATTTCTAAACCACCACGACCACAACCATCACCATTACCACCACTACCATCACACTACCACTTTACCACCGCCACCGTCACTACTACACCACTACTACACTACTACTACTACTACTACTACTACTACTACTACTACTACCTTCTACACCCTTACCACCACCACCACCACAACATCGTAACAACACATTCAGTACCAACAGTCTAATTCCTCCCCTTTCCCTGCTCATCCCTGTCCTCCGTCTCCTCGTCACCTCACCGGGATCAGCCGCGCGGCCTCGCTAACCAGCAAAATCCGAGCTTAGTTAATTTTCTTAGCCGGGCAGCCAACAACACCTCTGCCCTAACTTTTGTTCCCAACTTTTGGCGCCGACGGCAACAAACTTTTCTCCGGCAAGTATTTTCTTCACATTTTTGGCCCGGTATCCTTCCCCTAAAGAAACATTCAGGCTCGTAAATTATGAAGAAGGCGGCGGTGGTGCTCGAGTCCTCTTCCTTGTTGTTTGTTAGTTAATTCCTTGGTTTTCCTCTCTCTCTCTCTCTCTCTCTCTCTCTCTCTCTCTCTCTCTCTCTCTCTCTCTCTCTCTCTCTCTCTCTCATTATGTCATCCAAACCAGCAGTGAAGGACAGAGGGAGATGGATGAGAGACTGATTGAAGGAGGAAGGGTGGGAAGAAGGGAAGGGAAGGGAAGCAAGAGGATGAAAGGTAGCGATGGAGAGAGGGAAGGAGGTGAGGAGGAGGTGAATGAAGATAGCGATAAAGGGGAGGAAGGAGGGAGAGAAGGGAAAGATGAAAGACAGCGTGGAGGGAAGGAGGTAGGGTAAGGAGGTGGAGGAGAAAGGAAAGAGAAGGAGGAGGATGATGAAAGGCAGGGAAGGAGGGAAGGAGGGAGGGTATAGAGGTGGAAGAATGGCGGTGATGAAAGGAAGGAAGGAGGGGTTAGAATGGAAATGTGGATGAAAGTCAGTGGCTAAGGAAATGAGATACGGAGGGGCGGGAGGGAAGAAAGGAAGGAAGGTAAAGGAATTGAAGGAAGATATAACAATGGAGGAAAGGAGGTTTGGTTGGTGGAAGAGGGGCAATAGAAGAGGAGAAAAGGACAAGGAAGGAGGAGGAAAGGAATCAATATAGTTAAGGAAGTGGGAGATTGACAACACGAGAGGAAAGAAGTTAAGGGAAGAAAGAGAATTGGAAAAGACAGTGACAGAGAGGAGGGAGAAAAGGAAAAGATATAAAAGACAACAAAGAAGGGAAGAAGGTAAGAGAAGGAGAATAAGGAAAGGCAGCGATAGAGAGAAAGGAGGAAGGGGAAGAAGGTGAAAGGAATACAGCAAAGAAGGGAAGAAGATAAGGGCAAAAGAGGACTTGGAAAGGCAGTGACTGATAGAAAGAGAAGAATAGGAAAGAGACGGACGGAAGACAACCAAGAAGGAAAAAAATGGTATAGGAAGGAAGAGAACTAAGAGAATCAGTAATAGAGGATAGAGGGGAGAAAGAAGAAAGGTTAAAGTGGTGGAAGGAAGAAAAGGAGAAAGAAGGGAAGAGGAAGCTCAGAGAAGATGGAAGAGAACTTGAAAAGGCAGCAATTAAGAGGAAGAAGGGAGGAAGGGGAAAGGGATAGAAGGAAGACAAGAAGGTAGGAAAGAAGGAGGAAGAAAAGAAGGAAAAAAAGAGAGGTAAGGAAGGAAAGAAGGTAGGAAAGAAAGAGAATAGGGAAAGGCAGCGATGGAGAGAAAGAAGGAAGAGGAAAAAAAATTCGAAGACAACAAAGAAAGGAAGAAGTTATGGGAAGAAGGAAAATGAGGAGAGGCAGTAAGTAATAAAGAAAAAGAATGAAAGAAAGGGAAAGAAGTGAAATGGAAAGGAAGAATGGAGGAAAAAGAAAAAAATGGGACAACAAAGAAAGGGAAAAACAGAAACAAAACCAGAAAATACATAAGAGAGAAAGAAAGAGGAACAGGAAAGCGAGATTGAAGAAAGATAATGAAGGGAAGACTTTTTTTTTTACATCAAAGGAGACTGCTCAGGGGCACAAAAAAGGAAACACTACTCGCTGCCCCTAAAAAAATAACAATAAAAAGACAGCAATTGAGACAGAGGCGAGTGGAACAAAGACCTCTGCTCAGTCTCACCGTATTCACTCTCGCTCGGTTGGTTGGCGTGACTAAATAGGTGAAGGTCGGCGTCGTACAGGTGTGGCCGCGACCCTTCCCCGCAGGTGTTGGGCGTGCGGCGTGCGTGAGCGTGCCGCGAAGAAAGCAGCGAAAATGTGGCCCGTAATTAGGTGAGGCTGCGGTAACTCTGGCGGCAGGAGGGAGGCGGAGGATTATGGTAATGGTGAGGGTAATGGTGATGAGGATGGTGACGGTAATGGTGGTGATAATAGTGGTGATAATGAGGATGGTAATGCTAATAATCTCCTCATCTTTCTTTTAATTATCCTCTTTTTTTTTCTTCTTCTTTTTCTTTTTCTCCTCCTCCTCCTCCTCCTCCTCCTACTACTACTACTACTACTACTTTTTCTTTCTTGTAAGTGTACGTAGCTGTCACGAAAGTATAAATGAAATGAAATCAATCTTTCTATACAGTTTCATGAACAGACGGTAACATAAACTGATAATAAAGACAAGTCAGGTAATAGTGTCAGATGTAAATACAGGTAAAGGGAAGGTAGACAGAGGAAAGAATGGTTAAAAGTACAAGAAAATAGAAAACGGTGAGTGGATGAATTAAAGGAAATGAAGCAAAACATACGACTAAGAAAGCAAGCACAAGGGATTTAGAAGAGAAGGTTAATTAAGAGGAAAAGGGAAGAAGGGAAGAAAGGAAGAAGAAAAGGGAAAAAGAGAAGGGAAGAAGAAAAGGGAAAAAGAGAAGGGAAGAAGAGAAGGGAAGGTCAAAGGGCCAGAGGGAAGAGAAGAAGAAGAAGAGAAGGGAAGAAAAGAAGGAAAGAAACGGAAAAAAGGAAAAAAAGAAGAGAAGAAGGGAAGGTTGAAGGAGTAACGAGATGGAAGGATAGAAGAGATAAGTAAAGATGAGGGCAAAAAAGATAGGTTAAGAGGAGGGCAACAGTGGACGATACTTTTGTAAACGGAGATAAATGATTGAAAGAGGAGGCAAGAGGGGCTGAAGGAGAATAGGAGGAGAGGAAAGGTGGATGAAAGGAAAGAAAGGGAGAGGCGGTGAATGGGTTGTATTGTGTATTGGCGAAGATGGTTAAGGAAGGGACGATTCAGGGAGCAAGGATGGAAGGAAGGAGGAAAGGATGAAAGAAGTAATTAAAGAGAGGAAGAAAGGGATTGGTTATGGAAAGGAAGAAAGGAAGGATGGAAGTGAGGTGATTGATGTGTGTGTGTGTGTGAGAGAGAGAGAGAGAGAGAGAGAGAGAGTGTCATGTCAAGGAAGAACAGAGAAGCGAAAATAAAGAAGATTCGACACACTGAAAGCCGGAAGTAAGGAGGAAGCAAAGAGAACGAGGAGAAGGAGAAAAACAATACGAAGGAAGGAAGGAAGGAAGGAAGGAAGGAGGGAGAAGTGAAAAAATAGTCGTCAGAAAGGAAATTTGAGCTAAGAAAGAGGAGTAATGTTGACGCTAATTAAAGGATGAAAAAGAAGAAGGAAAGAATACGAGAAAGAGTAAGAGAGAATAGAAAATAGCGGAAAAGAGAGGAAAGGAAGAATAGCAAGGAAGCGGACTGTTAGAAGGGAGAGAAGGAAAGGAAAGGAAAGGAAAGAATACAAGAAAGAGTAATAGAGAATAGAAAATAGCGGAAAAGAGAGGAAAGGAAGAATAGCAAGGAAGCACACTGTGAGAAGGGAGAGAAGGAAAGGAAAGGAAAGGAAAGTATGTGCTAGGAAAGAAAAGTTTAGGAAAAGAAGGGAGAAAAGAAAGGAGAGGAAAGTAGAAAATGAGAATAGCAGGATGAGGAAGAAAAGTAAAGTATAAAGAATGGAACAGAATACAAAAAATAAAAGAATAAAGTGATATATAGAAGAGAATAGGAAACGAAGCTAAAAGAAAGTAGAAAGGAAGGAAAACAAGATGAGGAAGGAAAGGAGAATATGCGAGAGGAAATGAAAAGGAATGAAAATAAAGTTAAGTATGATATTGAAAAGGAAGATGGCAAGGAGAGGAAGGAAGGTGAAAATAAAGTGTAAGGAAAGGTTGGATAGATAGATAGATAGATAGATACAGATAGATATACAGACAGGTAGATAGATGGATAGATATATTTACATAGATAGATTTACATAGATTTTCAGACCACTCCAACCTTATGGTCCAAACAAGGTGGTCTGTCCTTAAACCTCAACGAAA
Source organism: Eriocheir sinensis (assembly GCF_024679095.1). NCBI lineage: Eukaryota > Metazoa > Arthropoda > Malacostraca > Decapoda > Varunidae > Eriocheir > Eriocheir sinensis. Next base: position 7,658,534 of record NC_066554.1, read on the forward strand.
CTTCAATAAATGGCCATCAAAACATTGTGCTTCTACCTCAGCGAATATTAAAATGAAGTGGCGGTCGAGTTTGTTGTTAAATGAATCGGTTGTGTTGCACTGGACAACTGAATATATATAATCTCTCCTTGCGCTACAACGGTGGAGAAGAAAACTTTGCTGCAGTCCGAGTTTATATGTTTACATTTCAGTTTCGTCCCGTTATTTTTCGTGTGACACATCGTCGGTCCTAAAAAAAAAAAGATTTGTCCAGAGAGAGAGAGAGAGAGAGAGAGAGAGAGAGAGAGAGAGAGAGAGAGAGAGACGAGAGACGAGAGAGCAGGCTAGAAGGAGGGAGACAGAGGGAAGGGTAAGATCACAAGGAAACAGGGATTCAACTAGGAAAGGAGACATGAGAGGGAGGAGGGAGAAGGGAGAGAGATCAACGTATAGAGAAACAGGAAGAAGGAAGGAAAACAAAAATACAGGAACACAGGGAAACAGAGATGAAAGTAAAAAAAAAAAGAAAGTTGTCGGAAGAAATAGAAATAGAATGAATAGGAGGGAAAGAAAGAGAAGAAGAAGGGGAATAGGAAAAGAGGGTAACAGGGGTGAAGGGGGATTAAAGAGAAACTTGAGATAGGAGGTAAGAAGTAAAATGAGAAGAAGAAAAGTGAAA
>NC_066554.1:7664191-7679191 GCF_024679095.1 Eriocheir sinensis
CTGTGGGGGGTTGTGTGTGTGGGGGAGGGTGTGTGTGGGTGGAGGGCGTGTGTGTGTGTGTGTGGGGAGGGGGGTGTTATGTAGGAGGCATGAGTATGTATTAACTTATTTGCCATATTGTTAAAATTGGAAATACAGTTGTTGTGATGTAGATAACTTACTTGCCACAATGCTTAGACCTGGAAAGAGTGTTGTTGTGGTGTAGATATCGTAAGGGCCTTAGCTATACAAGATCTCTAAGACTATACGAAGGTTGTCTGGTGTTGAGGAAGGTGTGGGAGGGGGTGACAAGTTCGTATATTGTTACATTTGTTCAAACATAAAAAGAATTTGACATGCAGAGGATGCAATTGTGGCTTTAGTGTGAATTCGTGTTTGACGTTGAGGAGTTATTTATTTATTATTATTATTACTAATGAGGTAAGGTTTTATTATTATTAGGTTATTAGATTTTACATGATAAGTTTGAAGCTCAAATGTAATACTGAAATGTGCAAAGTGTTAGAGGTCATTACTGTGTACAATGTAGGAGGAGGAGAAGGAGGAGGAGGAGGAGGAGGAGGAAGAGGAGGAGGAAGAAGAAGAGGAGCAATAGGCATGAACTTTCCCACGACAATTGAAAAGGAAGGAAAAAAATGGAAAGATGAAAGAAAGATACATGATATGGTAATTGTTTTAAAGTAAACGGTAAAGTTGGGTAAATACGCTATAGCTGCGCTCGGCCGCGGTGCTCCTCCCCGTCACATTGGCCCTGGAGCCTGTGGTGGGTAAAATCCCATTACCTCGGAACACGGTGCCAGCGTGACATCCGGGTTACCACGGTTTACATTTTCCAGGTTTCCCCAGATACCCATTTATCGACCAGCCCGAAGGTGAGGACGAACGGCTGGGTTAGCTGCACGCCGACAGCCCGGGCCGGGATTCGAACCCGGGTCCGCAGATTCGTAGCTAGGCACGGTAATCACTGCACCACGGAGATGAATATTTGTAACTGTAATAGTTTTTGCGTTATATAGATGTCTGTGTTGGGCTGTGCGGCGGTGTTTGGTGCTGATAAAGCAAGGAGACACGTCGATGCGTTCGTACCTGTAAAACTGCGCTAAATTGAGAAGACAGTTTACATGTAGTGGTGGATGATGGGAAGGTTAAGTTGTTTTAGAAGTTTGTTTAGACTTTCTGGCTCTTATTGCTGTGGAGGAAGGCAGGAAAAAAATACGGAAAATTTCTATACATAAAACTCTGCAAATGGGAAATCTTATTGTAGTGTTCTGAAGATGCCTAGACTGTTGGCATTTGTAAACTTGAAAAAAATAAGTATGGATTTATAAGCATAAAACGTGGAAACTATTAGAAAAATATCAACGTTTTGTGAATATGGTGAATATTTGGTGTATGGTAAAGTTTTTGTGAATATGGTACAGTTTTTGTGAATATGGTGAAGGTTTTGTGAATATGGTGAAGGTTTTGTGAATATGGTAAAGTTTTTGTGAATATGGTAAAGTTTTTGTGAATATGGTGAAAGTTTTGTGAATATGATATTTTTTTTGTGAATACGGTAATGTTTTTGTGAATATGGTAAAAATTTTGTGAATATGGTAAAGTTTTTGTGAATATGGTAAAGGTTTTGTGAATATGGTAAAGTTTTTGTGAATATGGTGAAGGTTTTGTGAATATGGTAAAGTTTTTGTGAATATGGTGAAGGTTTTGTGAATATGGTAGTTTTTGTGAAAATGGCGAAAGTTTTGTGAATATGATAATTTTTTTGTGAATATGGTAAAGTTTTTGTGAATATGGTAAAAATTTTGTGAATATGGTAAAGTTTTTGTGAATATGGTAAAGGTTTTGTGAATATGGTAAAGTTTTTGTGAATATGGTGAAGGTTTTGTGAATATGGTAAAGTTTTTGTGAATATGGTGAAGGTTTTGTGAATATGGTAAAGTTTTTGTGAATATGGTAAAGTTTTTGTGAATATGGTAAAGGTTTTGTGAATATGGTAACGTTTTTGTGAATATGGTGAAGGTTTTGTGAATATGGTAAAGTTTTTTTGTGAATATGGTGAAGGTTTTGTGAATATGGTAAAGTTTTTGTGAATATGGTAAAGTTTTTGTGAATATGGTGAAGGTTTCGTGAATATGGTAATTTTTTTGTGAATATGGTGAAGGTTTCGTGAATATGGTAATTTTTTTGTGAATATGGTGAAGGTTTTGTGAATATGGTGAAGGTTTTGTGAATATGGTGAAGGTTTTGTGAATATGGTAAATTTTTTGTGAATATGGTGAAGGTTTTGTGAATATGGTGAAGGTTTCGTGAATATGGTGAAGGTTTTGTGAATATGGTGAAGGTTTTGTGAATATGGTGAAGGTTTTGTGAATATGGTGAAGGTTTTGTGAATATGGTGAAGGTTTTGTGAATATGGTGAAGGTTTCGTGAATATGGTGAAGGTTTTGTGAATATGGTGAAGGTTTTGTGAATATGGTGAAGGTTTTGTGAATATGGTGAAGGTTTTGTGAATATGGTGAAGGTTTCGTGAATATGGTGAAGGTTTTGTGAATATGGTGAAGGTTTCGTGAATATGGTGAAGGTTTCGTGAATATGGTGAAGGTTTTGTGAATATGGTGAAGGTTTTGTGAATATGGTGAAGGTTTCGTGAATATGGTGAAGGTTTTGTGAATATGGTGAAGGTTTTGTGAATATGGTGAAGGTTTCGTGAATATGGTGAAGGTTTTGTGAATAGGGTAATTTTTTTGTGAATATGGTAAAGTTTTTGTGAATATGGTAAATTTTTTGTGAATATGGTAAAATTTTTGTGAATATGGTAAATTTTTTGTGAATATGGTAATTTTTTTGTGAATATGGTAAAGTTTTTGTGAATATGGTGAAGGTTTTGTGAATATGGTGAAGGTTTTGTGAATATGGTAAAGTTTTTGTGAATATGGTGAAGGTTTTGTGAATATGGTGAAGGTTTTGTGAATATGGTAAATTTTTTGTGAATATGGTAATTTTTTTTGTGAATATGGTGAAGGTTTCGTGAATATGATAATTTTTTTGTGAATATGGTAAAAAAAATTGTGAATATGGTAAAATTTTTGTGAATATGGTAAAGTTTTTGTGAATATGGTAAATGTTTCCGTTGTTTTGAGGATTTGCCTAAAAGGTATGCCACTGATTGATGTGGAGGGAGAAGTGGGGAAAAAAAGGAAAATGTTTATATGTGTGAGTTCTGTGCTAGCAGGTATGGTCAGGAAAGGTCAAAGGTCCATCCGTGCTGCGTAATGTGCCTCTGTATTGCAGCACGATGGTCGTAACGAAAAATGTGAGAAATTATTAAGTAAAAGTGACGTTTGAATGAGTTTTGTGTTCGAGTCTGTTGTTTATTACAGACACTCAATCAATCACTCACGCACTTCCTTACTCATTCACTCACTCACCCAGTCATCCAGTCAGTCAGTCAGTCAGTCACTCACTCACTTAGTCACCCACTTACTCACCCACTTACTCACTCACTCATTCACACAGTCAGTCATTCACGCTGTCATTCATTCATTCACTCACTCACCCACTCACTCACTCACTCACTCACTCACTCACTCACTCTCACTCACATTCACACTCACACACACACTCACACTCACACACTCACACCCACACCCACACCCACACACACTCACACTCACACACTCACATATTCACTCACCCACTCACTCACTCACTCACTGTAGGGTGGCGCTTTGCATAAATAAGCCGGTGAGAGGAGAGATGAGGGTAACTACGAGAGGCTTAGCATGTCTTTGTGTTTTCTAGCCAGTGCGCTCTCTCACTCTCTCTCTCTCTCTCTCTCTCTCTCTCTCTCTCTCTCTCTCTCTCTCTCTCTTTATTTTTTATTTTTGTTATTTGTGTGCCGGATTTCTCGTTGTTCAGTTTCTTATTCATTTATTTTCTGGGTGTCGAATTTCCCGTCACTTTTCAGCTTCACGACTAGATTATTTAAGTCGACCTCTTATCCGCCACAGCAAGGGGATTAAAAATAGTCACGCCGCTGCAGCCGACGACACCTGAAGGAAATGTAGTTCACCCCGTCACGGCTGGACACACACACACACACACACACACACACACACACACACACACACACACACACACACACACACACGCTCTGAAAAGTCAATAAATGGAATGTTTTACCTGATGAAATTTTGCGTGTTGAAATCATGCATCCGGTTTAGACATTGCATAATAAAGCGAGATATACAACGGGCTATTACGTGATTGACTCAGTCCTGTGAAGAGAGAGAGTACGAATAATCGAGTAAACACACACACACACACACACACACACACACACACACACACACACACACACACACACACACACACACACACACACACACACACACACACACACAGATCTTTATCGTATTTTGTCATATAATCGTCTTTTGTTCGGTGATTTCAGTTAATGTACACGACGAGGCTGCTGCGTCATTGTGGCGGCGGGACTTCGGTGTATTTACGAAGCTACGCAATGACTTCTTTCGCAATGCATCATTTTTTCTTTACTCAATAAAATATGTGAATGTATTTTCTCCTATCAGTAATTGCTACGAAACTATATTTATCGTGCTTACGGAACAGCTGCGTATTATTGGGTCATTATCTTCCTCGTTACCGCACCGCTTGCTGCATACGAACATGTGGATTCCTTCCTTCCAATCAGCAGGGGTTGGTTGTGTCCGCTCTCCACCAAAACAGAATAACAATATATATGAGTTACAGAATGATAGCAATTTCTTTATAACTATCCATTAAATTCGTTCCTAAAATAATAATTGCCGCATAAAACAAGGCATAACCTGTTTGCTCGTTGGTAATTGTTGGCTCGTTGGTCGCCGGGAGCAGCAGAGGATCCCTGAAGTAGATGTATTGACGAGGGAATAATTATTTGTATTTTTACCGGAGTCACGCTCGTCAGTGACCTACTTGATGAGTGCTCACCTGCGAATACCTTGTCCAGGCAGGTAATTAGTAGTGTATTAGTGTGTGTGTGTGTGTGTGTGTGTGTGTGTGTGTGTGTGTGTGTGTGTGTGTGTGTGTGTAATAATGTGTGTGTGTGTCTGTCTGTCTGGCTCTCTGTCTGTCTGTCTGTGTCTGTCTCACTGTCTGTGTCTGTCTGTCTATCTGTCTGTCTTTCTGTCTGTCTGTCTTTTTTTTACATATGGCCTATTGCGCCGGTAGGCTGTTTCATAGGGGCCTTATGGTCGGCCCTTGCCCGTCATGGCGCCATTATTATCGGAGCTCATTCTTGATTTCACTTGCGCTGTACGGCTTCTAGGGCCCGGGTCGATAGGTGGTCTTCAGGACAGCATGTGGGTAGTTTTAGGCCACTCGGCGGTGACTGAAAAATCCTCAGCCACGGCCAGACGCAGTCGTTACGAGGCAAAAAAGGCATTATCGTGATAAAATCGCCCAAAAATCCACAGAAGGGATTTTTGGCATTTATGGCAAAATCTGGTCTCGTTTTCTTCACTGCTTCACAAATAAACATAAATAGAAGAGCGGGAGGGAGGTCGACACAAATAGAGGAGCGGGAGGGAGGTCGACACAAATAGAGGAGCGGGAAGGAGGTCGACACATATAGAGGAGCGGGAGGGAGGTCGACACAAATAGAGGAGCAGAAGGGAGGTCGACACAAATAGAGGAGCGGGAAGGAGGTCGACACAAATAGAGGAGCAGAAGGGAGGTCGACACAAATAGAGGAGCGGGAAGGAGGTCGACACATATAGAGGAGCGGGAAGGAGGTCGACACAAATAGAGGAGCGGGAAGGAGGTCGACACATATAGGAGGGAGGAGGTCGACACAAATAGAGGAGCAGAAGGGAGGTCGACACAAATAGAGGAGCGGGAAGGAGGTCGACACATATAGAGGAGGAGGAGGTCGACACAAAGAGAGTACCAGCAAGGAGGTCGACACAAATAGAGGAGCGGGATGGAGGTCGACACAAATAGAGGAGCGGGAGGGAGGTCGACACAAATAGAGGAGCAGAAGGGAGGTCGACACAAATAGAGGAGCGGGAAGGAGGTCGACACATATAGAGGAGCGGGAGGGAGGTCGACACAAATAGAGGAGCGGGAAGGAGGTCGACACAAATAGAGGAGCGGGAGGGAGGTCGACACAAATAGAGGAGCGGGAGGGAGGTCGACACAAATAGAGGAGCGGAAGGGAGGTCGACACAAATAAGAGGAGCGGAGGAGGTCGACACACATAGAGGAGCGGGTGGGAGGTCGACACAAATAGAGGAGCGGGATGGAGGTCGACACAAATAGAGGAGCGGGAGGGAGGTCGACACAAATAGAGGAGCAGGAGGGAGGTCGACACAAATAGAGGAGCGGGAGGAGGTCGACAAATAGAGGAGCAGGAGGGAGGTCGACACAAATAGAGGAGCAGGAGGAGGTCGACACAAATAGAGGAGCGGGAGGAGGTCGACACAAATAGAGGAGCAGGAGGAGGTCGACACAAATAGAGGAGCGGGAGGGAGGTCGACACAAATAGAGGAGCGGGAGGGAGGTCGACACAAATAGAGGAGCGGGAGGGAGGTCGACACAAATAGAGGAGCGGGAGGGAGGTCGACACAAATAGAGGAGCGGGAGGGAGGTCGACACAAATAGAGGAGCGGGAGGGAGGTCGACACAAATAGAGGAGCGGGAGGGAGGTCGACACAAATAGAGGAGCGGGAGGGAGGTCGACACAAATAGAGGAGCTGGAGGGAGGTCGACACAAATAGAGGAGCGGGAGGAGGTCGACACAAATAGAGGAGCAGGAGGAGGTCGACACAAATAGAGGAGCAGGAGGAGGTCGACACAAATAGAGGAGCAGGAGGAGGTCGACACAAATAGAGGAGCAGGAGGGAGGTCGACACAAATAGAGGAGCGGAGGAGGTCGACACAAATAGAGGAGCGGGAGGGAGGTCGACACAAATAGAGGAGCGGTAGGGAGGTCGACACAAATAGAGGAGCGGGAGGGAGGTCGACACAAATAGAGGAGCGGGAGGGAGGTCGACACAAATAGAGGAGCGGGAGGGAGGTCGACACAAATAGAGGAGCGGGAGGGAGGTCGACACAAATAGAGGAGCGGGAAGGAGGTCAACACATATAGAGGAGCGGGACGGGGGTCGACACAAATAGAGGAGCAGGAGGAGGTCGACACAAATAGAGGAGCAGGAGGAGGTCGACACAAATAGAGGAGCGGGAGGGAGGTCAACACATATAGAGGAGCGGGAAGGAGGTCGACACATATAGAGGAGCGGGAAGGAGGTCGACACAAATAGAGGAGCGGGAAGGAGGTCGACACAAATAGAGGAGCGGGAAGGAGGTCGACACAAATAGAGGAGCGGGAGGGAGGTCGACACAAATAGAGGAGAGGGAAGTAGGTCGAAAAAAATAGCGGAGCGGGAGGGAGGTCGACACAAATAGAGGAGCGGGAGGAGGTCGACACAAATAGAGGAGCGGAGGAGGTCGACACAAATAGAGGAGGAGGAGGTCGACACAAATAAGAGGAGCGGGAGGGAGGTCGACACAAATAGAGGAGCGGGAGGGAGGTCGACACAAATAAGAGGAGCGGGAGGGAGGTCGACACAAATAGAGGAGCGGGAGGGAGGTCGACACAAATAAGAGGAGCGGAGGAGGTCGACACAAATAGAGGAGGGAGGAGGTCGACACAAATAGAGGAGCGGGAGGGAGGTCGACACAGATAGAAGAGCGGGAGGGAGGTCGACACAAATAGAGGAGCGGGAGGGAGGTCGACACAAATAGAGGAGCGGGAAGGAGGTCGACACAAATAGAGGAGCGGGAGGAGGTCGACACAAATTGAGTAGCGGTAGTTAGGTCGACACAAATAGAGGAGCGGGAGGGAGGTCGACACAAATAGAGGAGCGGGAGGGAGGTCGACACAAATAGAGGAGCGGGAGGGAGGTCGACACATATAGAGGAGCGGGAGGGAGGTCGACACAAATAGAGGAGCGGGAGGGAGGTCGACACAAATAAGAGGAGCGGGAGGGAGGTCGACACAAATAGAGGAGCGGGAGGGAGGTCGACACAAATAAGAGGAGCGGGAGGGAGGTCGACACATCCTTTACAGCATTCAAAACATGGGCGTAGCTAACCTTTTTTTCTGTTGTAATTCTACTTTACTGTATCATTAACAAACCTAACAAGAGGAGAAAGGAAAGTAGTGAAGAGGGTGGACACAGCATATATACCATTCAATACAGAGGCGTGATCAAACTTCTCATAATTCTAGTTTCCCTTAACTAAGAAACCTAACCAGACAGGAAGGAAGGTAATCAGGGTGCACTTAACCTATTTTCTGTTATAATTCTAGTGTTCATGACCAGCTGCCTTGAGGAACCTAAGAGGAGCAGAGGGAGGTGCTACAGTGGGATTGACAGCATCCGTAATTTAGCTTTTTTGTGGTATTTCCAGTCTCCTTTCCCGCATCATTACGAAACTTAAGTTGATGAGAGAGGGAGATAGTGAAGCTGAGCGACACATACAACATTCAAAACCCATGCGTGAACTAACATTTGTTGTGATATTTTTTTCTTTTCTTTACGGCATTACTATTAAACCTTGCTAGAGGAGAGAGGGAGGTAGTGAAGCTGAGCGACACATACAACATTCAAAACCCATGCGTGGACTAACATTTTTTGTGATATTTGTACTTTTCTTTACGGCATTACTATTAAACCTTGCTAGAGGGGAGAGGGAGGTAAAATTAGTGAGGCTGAGCGGCATATAAACCATTCAAATCCAACTCGTGATCTAGCCTTTTATTTCTTCTGTGATAATTCTACTTTTCTTTGCCGCATTACTAAAAAACCTAAGCTAGAGGGGAGAGGGAGGTAGTGAGGCTGACTGACATCCACACCAATTACAACCTATGCGTAATTTAATTCCTTCTCTCTATAAAAGGTTGAGTTCTCTTTACCGCATCACTAACATACCTAAATAATAGAGAGGAAAGTCGGGGGGTGACTGACGCGCATATAAACAAAAGAAGAATAGAGGAGAGGAGAGGAGAGAAGAAAGAATAAGGGAAGAGGAGAAGAGTAAAGGAAGGAGGTAGTAGGGCTGACGCGCATGTAAATAAAAGCAGAGGAGAGAAAGGTAGAGGAGAGAGGAGGGAGGTAGTGAGGCTGACGCGACATACAAACAAAGAGGAAAAAGAGGTAGAGGAGAGAGAGAAGTAGAGGAAAGAAGCGAGAGAAGAGGAGAGGAGAGAAGAAAGAGAGAGAGGTAAAGTAGAGAGAGTTAGAGGAGAGAGAGGTAGGGGAGAGAAGCGAGAGAGAATAGAGAAGTGGCAGGTACCGTGAGGCTGACGCGACGTATAAACCAAAGTAAAAGAGAGGAGAGAGATAGAGAAGAAAGAGGTAGAGGAGAGAGAGAAATAGAGGAAAGAAGCGAGAGAAGAGTAGAGGAGAGAAGAAAGAGAGAGGGGTAGGGGAGAGAATAGAGAAGTGGGAGGTACAGTGAGGGAGACGTGGCACATCACCCATTCCAAAGAGCGACGTAATTTGCAACTTTTCTCTCTGGTATTCCGGCGTGAGTTCTGACATTTGCGTGCGCTGCGGTTGACTTCCCTCCATTTGTGTAAGTGGACCAGCATTTACCGGCTCTTTTTCTGTTTGTCTTTCAGCCCGACGCCGACCTCCATTTGTGTAAGTAGAATGAGAAAGAGAGTGAGAGTGTGTGTGTGAGAGAGTGAAAAGTAAAAAAAAAAAAAAAAATGTGAGAGCGAAAGGTTGGATGACAAGAATAAAACCGCAACAAACACTTACCTTTTAGCAGTAGTGGTGTTCGTGCGTGGCTGCTGCTGTTGTTGTTGTTGTTGTTGTTGTTGTTGTTGTTGTTGCTGTTGCTGTTGCTGTTGCTGTTGTTGTTGTTGTTGTTGTGGCAGTGGTGGTGTTGGTAGTAGTTGTTGTTGTTGTTGTTGTTGTTGTTGTTGTAGCAGTGGTGGTGTTGGTGGTGGTAGTAGTAGTTGTTGTTGTTATGGTGGTGGTGGTGGTGGTGGTAGTTATTGTTGTTGTTGTTGTTGTTGTTGCTGCTGTTGCTGTTGTTGTTGTTGCTGTTGTTGTTGTTGTTGTTGTTGTTGCTTTTGTTGTTGTTGTTGTTGTTGTTGTTGTTGTTGCAGTTTCTCCTCTACAGCAATAATTCAGTAACACTCACATTGACTCACGGCGCAACATATCAACCCTGCAACACTTTTAACATCAAATCCTAAACACTTTTTTTTTATATATTTTTTTTACCTACTTTTAGCCCTGCAACATTTCAACACTTCACTTGCACACTACTCAATACTCAACCTAAAATAACTATACTTCGCCTCTCTGCAACACTTCTAACATTAAATCCTCAACACTTTTTATTTTCTTTACCTCCTTTTATCCCTGCAACACTACACTACTCCATTAGCAACACTCCAAAACTATTCACAATTCGTCCTTCAATATCCATACTTCGCCTCACCCTGCAACACTTCTAACATCAAACCCTCAACACATATTTCTTTTACCTATTTTTAGTCCTGCAACATTTCAACAATTCACTTGCAACACACCAGCTCTCCACTATTCATCCTTCAATATTTATACCTCGCCTCACCTTGCAACACCATGCCAGCCACACTTGACCTTTCCTACTGTGTCATATATCAACGTCGTAACACTTATGAGCGTCTCCTGTAATACCTGCAGCCTACCTGACTTCCTTTCTACATCACCGAGGAAAGAACACTTGACTCTTCGCTGCAACACTCATGCCACTTGTAACGCTATATAGTTTGGCGACACTCACGTCTCACACCTGATCCTTGCAACACACACCGAATATACCTTGTCTCTTAACAACTCATCCTTCGCAACACTTACTTTCCCTCTTTCAGCTTGGAATAAAAACGACTCAACAACCGCTATCTTGCTTATGACGTTCATGTAATTTTTAGTATCCAATTTACGGCATTAGATTAGAATGGTATATCCTCTGCATCAATTCAGTTCACATCAATGTAGTCCAATAACTCTTTTTAATAGGTATTCATTTCTTTGCTCCCCTTTACAACATTCTCCTTATATGTTGATTTTATTCCTTTGCATCCACTTTACGACGTCCACTTAATACAGCTCGTTCTTCATCTTTTCTACGATATTCGACAACTATGTTTCAATCCTCTTTATCCATCTCAGCACATTCCGTCGACATTATCCACTTCTCTTCATCCATTTTATGAGACTCTTTATACTCTCATTTCGTAACTCTCAACTTTCTGACTTTTCTCGCAACACACCAAACACACATTGCAACACTTTCAACGGCAATAACCCGCACACCGCACTCTCCTCTGAACACACACACAGACACACACACACATATTCAAAGCACTTCCTGCAACACTCAACTCGCAACACTTACTCTATATGCAACATTCACTTCACAAACCTCACTTTACAACACTGTCTCGCAACACCCTGGAAAAATAAAAGCAGCCGTGTTAGTTTTCGTGTTAGTGTTAGTGTTAGTGTGTGTGTGTGTGTGTGTGTGTGTGTGTAGTGATGATGACAATAAAGAAAATAATGAAGATAATAATAATAATAAAAATACATCAACTCCAACAACGAACTCTTTAACAACATCAATAACAATACAATAACAACTACCACTACCACCACCACCAACAGCAACAACAACCAACATTACTCCAGTCACCACCACCACCACCACCACCATCACCACAACCACAAGCAGGTGTCAACAACGCGCTGTATAAGGTATCGCGCCACACCTGAGTTCGCTGCCAACACTTCCATCGATAATTAGTTAGGTTTAGCGCGTCTTTATGGGCGTCACCCTTCACCATTATCACCGGTATTAAAAGGCAAGGAGAGGGAGAAGGGAGAGAGGAGAGAAGAGAGAGGAGAGAGGAGGGAGGGAAAGGCAGGCAGGCAGGCGAGCGACAACACAGCGGGAGGAGGGAAGAGTGCCGGGGAAGGGAAGGAGGAAGGAAAGAGGAAATAGAATGAACAGGGGTGGAAGAAAAGAGAAAGAAAAGAAGGAAAATGAAAGATGAAAAAAATAATGGAAGTATGAAAGGATGGAGGAGAAGTAATGAAGAAGGGAAGAAAGAAAACATCGCGAATAAGTTACTGAAGAAAGGAGGGAAAAATGAAATGGAAAAAAAGGAAAGGAAGAAAGGAGAGGAATGAAGGGGGGCGGAGGAAGAAAATAGGAGAGAGGATGGAGGAGGGCAAAGAGAGAAAGGAGAAAAGGAGAAAGGAAGAAACCAGGAAAAAATAGGAGGGACAGAGGATGGAAAAGGGCAAGGAAAGAAAGAAGAAAAGGAGAAAGAAAGAAAGCAGGGAAGTAGATAGGAGGGATAGAGAATGGAAAAGGGCATAAAAAGAAAGGAGAAAAGAATGAAAGAAAGGGGATGAAGGGAGTAAGGAGAGAAAGTAGATAGTAAGGAGAAAGGATGGAGGAGGGCAAGGAAGGAAAAGTTAGAGAGAAGGAAAGAAAGAAAGAAGGAAGGAAAAAAGAAAACAATCAAGAAGGAGAAAAATGAAAGAAAGAATGGAAGGGTGAAAGGACGGAACGGCAGGAATGAAGAAGAGAAGGAAGAAAACCAGGAAGAAGAAGGGACAAGGAAAGAATGAATTACTTGAGTGAGGAGGGAAGAAAAGGACGATGAAATGAAGGAAGAATGGAAGGTGGAAAGTAAGAAACAATTGAAAGGAAAGAGACGAAGGAACGGAGAGGAAGGAAGGAAAAAGGAAGAAAAGAAAGAAGGAGGAAAGGAAGGAAGGGAAATTAAATAAATGAAATGAAAGGAAAGGAAAGGAATGGTGAGCAAAGGAACTTTTTTTCTTTTTACAGCTCGCCTATGGTGCAGGTAGGCTTTCTTGGTGGGGCCTGATGGTCGGCCCCAGCCTATTATGGCACGGCCAAGTGTTTGTAGTGGCGCCATCTTGCTTGTTTCATGCTGTCGCCAGGAGCTCATCTTTGATTCTCTCTTTTAGGGAGAGAACGTAGAGTCCGGATTGATAGGAGAACAGAACATTCGCTGCAGGAGTCGCAAGAAAGGCGTAGTCTGCAAGAGGCCTGAGGCCTGTACCAGAGCTACCCCTTTGTTACTAACCCCATTATAATCATGTCTGAATTTATCTGTTATCTTTTTTAGAATTGTATTTTATTGTGCTTGCACTCACATTTTATTAACCCACCTCCTCATCCACCACCCTGTTAGTAAACCAGTTTTTTTTTATGTCCCTGTTGAATCTGTTGAATTTTTTTTCAGTTACTTCCCGTTACCGTTGTCTCTAGTTACCAACAACACAAAAAATTATTATCTCCCTCCTAAAGCCCCTTCACTTCATTATAAACCTCGATCATGTCTCCACTCACGCACCCTTTTTCTAGAGAAGAATGCAAGTTTAAACTTGTTCTTTTTTTCCTCGTATGGCAAGTTTCAACCCTGAATCATCTTAGTCTCCTCCCCTGCACCGATTCTAACATTTATTCTATAGTAGGGTGACCAGAACTGAAAGTCATAGTGAAAGATAAGGTATGCTAAATATAGTTTGAATAAGACTTCAGAGAAGGCTTCTTTATGCGCTTTGAAAATAAATCCCGATACCCTATTAGCTATTAGCTCGCTTGAATGCATTGTGTGTGCCCTTGGACAGAGATCAGGAGACCCCCCTAAAACCTCCTCGCACTCAGACTTAGACCTAGAGTGTCATTAGTGTCAATAGTTATGTGAGGGGTTGGGTTGTTCCTACTCAGAATACTGCACTTCCCTTACATTGAACTCCATCTGCCATTTATCCATGATCATATATAATCTGTTGAGTTCTTTGGAGAATACTAGCGTCCTGATCCGACTCAATTACTCTACCGATCTTGGTATCATCTGCAAATTTACTAACATCACTACTAATTCCTGTGTCTAAGTCATTGATATAAATAATAAAGGAGACAACAGAGCGAGGAAAGTAGATAGATAAGAAGAGAAAGAGAAAATGATGGGCGGAATAAAAGGAACAGAAGACCAAAGAAATTGAAGAGAAATGAAGATGGATGAAGAAGGGAGAGGAAAAGTGAAGGGAAGGAAAAAGGATTGTAAAAAGGAAGACAAGAGAACGAGGAAAGTGGAGAGAGAAGGAGGATAGACAAGAGAAAAATGGAGAACAGTGTGGAGGGGAAATGAAAGAAGAAAAAAAAAGTGAGAGAGAGAGAAAGGAAATCAAAACAGAACAGAAAAATGAGGATAAGAAGGTTGAGGGTTAAATAAAGAAGATATGAAACCAAGGGAGGGAAGAAAAAAAGAAAGAGAGAGGGAGACAGAGGGAATGACGATAAAGCAAAGGAAGACTGTGGGAGGGAAAAAGACAATAAAAAAACGAAGAATCCACAAAAATGATGAAATACAAAGAGAATAGGAAAGGAAAAAGCGGAGAAGAGAGATTAAGGGACAGGGAGAGAAGGAGGAAAAAAAGAGCTGGAAAAAAGAAGAAACAAATGAGAGAGAGAGAGAGAGAGAGAGAGAGAGAGAGAGAGAGAGAGAGAGAGAGAGAGAGAGAGAGAGAGAGAGAGAGAGAGAGAGAGAGAGAGAGAGAGAGAGAGAGAGAGAGAGAGAGAGAGAGAGAGAGAGAAGTTAATAGAAAGGAAACAGAAAAAATAGAAGGGAAATTGGAATGAATGAATGAATGAGGGAAGGAAGGAAGGAAGGAAAGAATAAGGGAAAGAAGAAAGTAATAAGAAACATGACTGGAAGAAAAAGATATAAAACAAAATGTAAAATAAAAAAAAGAATAAAAAGCAGGAAGAGGGAACAGATATGAAGAGAGAGCAATGAATAAAGTAAGAACGCGAAATATGGAAGAAAGAGGAACTGGAAGAAAGAAGGAAAGAAAGAAGGGAGGAAGGAAGGGAGGAGCGAAGGCAGGAGAGGAG